>NW_004443941.1:34515454-34516971 GCF_000243295.1 Trichechus manatus latirostris
AAAGGAGAATGAAGAACACCAAAGACACAAGGAAAGTATTAGCCCAAGAGACAGAAAGGGCCACGTAAACCAGAGATTTCATCAGCCTGAGACCACAAGAACTAGATGGTGCCTGGTTACCAGCAATGATCGCCCTGACAGGGAACACAAGATAGAGTCCTTGATGGAGCAGGAGAAAGGTGGGGTGCAGAACTCAAATTCTAGTAAGAAGACCAGACTTAATAGTCTGACTGAGACTGGAGGAACCCCGGAAAGCGTGGCCCCTGGATTCTCTATCAGCCCAGAACTAAAACAATTTCCAAGGCCAACTCTTCAGACAGGGATTGGACTGGACTGTGGGACATAAAGGGATACTTGTGAAGACTGTGCCTCCTAGCTCAGGTAGATACAAGAGTCTAAATGGGCAGCTTCTGTCCGGAGGTGAGATGGGAAGGCAGAGAGGGTTATGGGCTGGCTGAACGGACCTGAGGAATCAGGGGTGGAAAGGAGGACTGTACTGTCACAGTATGGGGAGAGCAATTAGGGTCACACAACAATGTATGTATAAATTTTTGTACGGGGAAAAAAAAAAAGAATCTTGGATTTATTTATACTAAGTGCAAAGAAAAGCCATTTAACAAAGGAGTGACATATCTGATTTGCCACTAAAGACACTGCTCCTGTGTGAACAGTAAATTAAAAGGTAACAAGCAGAGACAGGACTAGGGAAAGATGAGCAAAGCACTCATCTTGGATGCAAAATTTAAAGGGCTGACAAAAAACTCAGTAATCAAAGCAGATATTTAACGCAATATTTTAAAAAATCAGATCTGCAAACTATAGCCCACAGGCCAGCTCCTTGGCTTTTCGGGTTTTTTTGTCTTTCATTAGAACTAATGCATTTATTAGTTACAGCTTAAATACAATACAATGGATTATATTTTCATTTGCACATGTTTCAAGAACCTCACATGAGGCTCTGAAGAGTCTTAGGGGACCTCAGGCTGCTCAGTGACCACTTCTAAGTAAGTAAAAAATAGATTGGTAATAACTATGGAAATTTCAGACTTATTATAAGGTTATTCCAAAGGATCCAGCTGTCATCATGTTCAGTTACATTGTAAATTCCTATTGTCTTAATTAACCCCTTCTCAACTCTTCCTAGTGAGTACAGTTATCTGCAGACTTCCCATATATCTTTAGAACCAAAGAAAGACCAGAGTTACCATTAGGGCCAGCCTTGCGGGACCTGCTTCACATTTGTAAATAAAGTTTTATTGGAACCAGGGCTGGGATTAGGGTGAGACAAATGCAAAAGTACATGAAAGTATAGGATCAGATCCTGTCATTATTTAAAATTTTGATACTTTTTTACATGGATATTTTGCATTTCTTTTTTTTCTTTTTCTTTTTATTGTACTTCAGGTGAAGGCTTACGGAACAAATAGTTTCTCATGAAACAGTAGTACACATATTGTTTTATGACATTGGTTAACAACCCCACAACATGTCAACCCTCTAACTTCTCAACCTTTTTT
>NW_004443941.1:34518266-34560407 GCF_000243295.1 Trichechus manatus latirostris
TTATTTCTCTAGGATATATTCCTAGGAGTGGAATTGCTGGATCGAATGGTATGTCTATTTCTAGCTTTCTGAGGAAGTACCATATCATTTTCCAAAATGGTTGTATCATTTTGCATTCCCACCAACAGTGCATAAGAGTTCCCATCTCCCTGCAGCCCCTCCAACATTTTTTATTTCCAGTGTTTTTGATTCCTGCCAGTAATGTTTTGCATTTATTTTGATTTTTTAAAATATTGCATTAAAATATTATTTATCTTCATTAAAAACTATTTTTATATCATCTTTAATTTTATACCAAGGCAAATGCCTCACTCACCTCACCCTACAAGAGCAGAAATAGGAAGGCCTGTTAAGAAAACATTCAAAAAAATAAAACATTCATTTGTTCACTCAAATAACAATGCCAGGCACTATGCTACTTTGTGGGGTGAAGAGTGAAACAGATAATTATAGTCTTTATTGTCATGGAGCACATATTCTAAAGTAATATAAAGTAGACAACTAAATAAGCAAGATGACTCCAGATTATGTTAAAAAAACAATTAAGGAAGTAAAAGAGGGAATATGATCTAGTGACTGAAGGGGGCCACTTCAGAGACGGGGATCTGAGAAGGCCAACAGAGCTAAATCTGCTAAAGCCAAAGGAAGAGTGTTCCAGAGAGAGGAAATATCAAAGTAGGCGAGAACAGAATTCAAGAGATTAAAGATAATGGCTTGAACTGGCATGGCGGCAAAAAATGGAAAGCTGTGTCTAATGTGAGATGTTTTAAAAGCAGAATCAACAATACTTGGTGATGGCCTGGAGTGGGGAGAGGAAGATGTCAGGGAAGACTCCCAGTTTCTGACCTCATGGTTGTATGAAGCAGAAGCACGATTGTCATGGTGTTTCAGTCCAGCAGTGCTTATCATTTGGGGGAATGAGTATTTTGACAGAGCTATGAACTACTTGTTCCAGAATCAACACATTGGCTTTGCCCAAGCCCCAGTACAAATGTCAACAGCCCTGTTGAGTTAAGAAGTACCCAAGTATCTAAGGGAACCACTCTCGGTTTCCTGAATATAAACGAAGATGGACAGAGACCAGCCATCTGGCATGCAAGACAAAGACCAAATAGAGTTCTTCATATCGCACCTTGTCATTTAAAAAAATAAACAAAAACTCCCTCTCGAAAAAGAAAATAATATATTTACAGGATTCAAAAATAAAAAAGTAATAAAAGATATACAGTAGAAAGTCTCTCTCCTTCTGTCCTCCATTTGCCTGGCTTACCCCTACTAATAGTTAACCACTGTTATTAGTTTCTTATGGACCATTCCATAAACTTTTAAAATATATTTACAATAAAAATGAACATGTATCTGTAATTCTCTTTATTTTTATACAAATAAAAATGTACTTACACATAGTTATCTGCACTTTGTTTACTTTGCTTAATGACATTTGTCTTAGTCATCTAGTGCTGCTCCAACAGAAATACCACAAGTGGATGGCTTTACAAAGAGGAATTTATTCTCTCACAGTCCAGTAGGCTGCATGTCCAAATTCAGGGCATCATCTCCAGGGGAACTCTTTCTCCATCTGCTCTGGAGGAAAGTCCATGTCATCAGTCTTCCTTTGGTCTGGGAGCTTCTCTGCGCAGGAACCTCAGGTCCAAAGGACGCGCTCTGCTCCCAGCACTGCTTTCTTGGTGGTATGAGGTTCCCAATTCTCTGCTTGATTGCCTTTCCTTTTATCTCTTGAGAGATAAAAGCTGGTGCAGACCACACCCCAGGGAAACTCCCTTTACACTGGATCAGGGATGTGACCTGGGTAAACGTGGTGTTACAATCTCACCCTAATACTCTTTAACATAAAATTACAATCACAAAATGGAGGCCAACCACACAATTCTGGGAATCATGGCCCAGCCAAATTGATACACACATTTGTTGGGGGGACATAATTCAAACTATGACAACATTTCTAGGAGACATTTTCATATCAGTCTATAAAGTGATTCCTCATTCTTTTATACAACTAAAAGTATTCCTTTGACTTTATATACCATAATGTTTTTTTTAACCAGATCCTATTGTTGGATATTTATGCTAGTGTAATTGTTGGGTGAAGTGTACACACATTTTTTTATCCTGATAAATATCACTCAACTGTCCTATGCTGGGGAATTTTACTTAAATTTTAAAGGACGTGTTGACCCTTATAAATTGGAGGCATAAGGGGCAAGCAGAAAAGTGAAACCTGGTTTATACAAGGTCCTAATGAAAGTCCTAAAGGATTCACCATAATGTGACCCAAATCCTAGCACATTAGGGTGACCTTCCTTCACATAACTATCTTGATGCCGCTGGGTCTTCATCATCATTTCTAGTCCATGTTTTTTAAAAAAAATTATGAAAATGCCAGAAATTCTGGAATGGCTTCAGACACCACTTCTAAGAATATCCTGTGGATATGCCTGCACACTTGAGAAATGGGATAGGTACAAGAGTATTCCTCAAATTATTATTTATAATACCAAAAAGTAGGAAGCAATCTATCAATAGGGACTGGTTAAATAAATTATGGTATATATTTATACAATGGAATACTAGGCATCTATAAACAAGAATGTGGAGGCTTTTTTTTGTAGTGATGTGGAATAATCTCCGAGCTCTATTGGGAAGTGAGAAATACAGAGTGTAGTGCAATGGGTATGGAAGGCTTTTGTTGTTGTTAGTTGTGATTGAGTTGATTTCGATTCATGGCAACCACATGTGTGCAGAGTAGAACTGCTTCATAGGGACCAGAAAGAGATCACCATGCCTGTCTTGCGAGGCATCTCTGATCAGGTTTGAACTGCCCACCTTTCGGCTAGTAGTCGAGAGCTGAACCACTTCTACCTCCCAGGGACTCCCTCATGGAAGGCTACTGTGTTGGTTAAGATTATGTGTCAATCTGGCTGGGCCATGATTCTCTCAGTGTTTATATGTGATCACTCCCATGACTATGTTGTGAGTAGCCAATCAGTTGAAAGGGAGTTTCCTTGGGGGTGTGGCCTGCATCCGAATATAAGCAGACTTTCTGGCTTTTTGCTTGCTCTGGATCCTGCAGCTGCCTTCTGTTCATCTGACCTCCGGTTCTTGGGACTTGAGGTATCAGCTTATCTGCTGATCCTGGGATTTGTTAATCTTCACAGCCTGTGAATGGAGTCCTGCTTCTCAACCTGCCAATCTTGGATTAGCCAGCCCTTGTGGCTACGTGAATCAGGAAAAGCCTCTATCCGGATCCACGGACTTGGGACGTTATAGCCTCTACAACTGAATGAGCTGTTTCTTTGATATAAATCTTTCTATATATAAGCTTTACTGGTTTTAATTCTCTAGACAACCCAGCCTAAGACATTTGGTACTGAGCGTGGTTCTGGAGAAACAAAGCAGTAAGGATGAGTTTTCTAAATTGGCTCTCAAGTCTGGTTAGTCGTAAAGATGTTGTTGACTCTGCTTCCAGCAGTAAAGAGAGCACTGCTAATCCATGACGTGATGTGGCAATACAAATACGCGAAATATCACCACCAGTAGATCAGGTATTGGTGACAGGCGAGGCTCAGGGTGAACACATGTGTGATATCTTTCTACAGCTTTGTCAGAATAAGAAGTATAAGGAAGCTGGTTTGTTGGTCCTACTTTCACTAGACAAACTAGTGAAAGAAAGAGATATGCTCAGGGCTTCAGAGTCAAAGCGCAAGTGCTGCATAAATGAGCTCAAGGCTTCCACTTATGCTTTGAAAGAAAGCCTTATTTCCTGTAGTAACAGAGCTCAAATTGCCGAAACCCAAACCCAGAGTCTTATTGTAAGAGTGGCTGAATTACAATACCAGCTCAATTGCCAACATCGAGAGGTGTCTGAAGTTAAAGTAAGGGCATTGATTGGGAAGAAATGGGATCCTGAAACTTGGGATGGGGACATATGGGCAGATAATCAGGAAGCTGGGGACACTGAGCCCCTAAATTCTGTTGAATCACTGCTGCCAGCAGAACCACTCCCATCTGAAGAGATTACTTCATGTTTGTCTGCTAAGCCACCCTGCCCAGAAAAACCATTAGCCCCTCCACTCCCATCTAACGAGATTAGCCCTAGCCCAGCTGCATCTAAAGAGCCCTTGCCTGAGTCATTGCCTGGGGCATCGCCTGAGGCAGATGATGTACAAGACAATGCTGAACGTTCTCAAAACAATTCCACACTATCAATTCTGGCTTCTAGCCCTATAACTAGATTTAACTCCCAGTGAGCCCCAAAAGATGAAGTACAAAATGTGACCCAAGAGGAAGTATGGTACACTTCAAAAGAACTGCTTGACTTTTCTGATATGTACGAACAGAAACCTGGGGGATATGTGTGGGAATGGCTAATAAGGGTGTGGGATAATGGTGCAAGGAACATAAAGATAGATCATTCTGAGTTTATTGATATGGGTCGACTAAGCACAGATTGTTCATTCAGTGTTTTAGCTTGGGAAGTTAGGAAAGGATCTAATAGTTTATTTGGTTGGGTTGCTGAAGCATGGATTACGAGGTGGCCTACACTAAATCGAGTTGAAGTACCAGACCTGCCTTGGTATACTGTAGAAGAAGGTGTCCAAATGTTTAGGGAAATTGGCATGCTAGAGTGGATTTATCAAGTTAGACCCAAAGACCCACACATGGAGTGCCCAGAGGACACATCTTTTACCAAAACTGTAAGGAACAAATTAGTGAAGGGAGCTCCAGCATCCTTGAAGACTGCTGTGATTGCTATTTTATGTAAGTCAGATTTGACAGTGGGAACTGCCCTAACTGAATTAAGACACCTAACTACAATGAGGCTGATAGGACCCTGTGATAGTAGGGGCCAAGTGGCCGCACTCAATCGACAAAGACAAGGTGGGCGTGGTTACAGTAATGGACAGAGGAGTCAAAGCAGTAATCAGAATAGTCTGACTTGTGTGGACTTACGGCATTGGCTACTTAGTCTGGTGTCCCTAGGAGTGAAACAGATGGGAAATCTACTAAATATTTACTTGATCTGTACAAACGGATGAATTCTAGGTCAGGTGAACAGCAGTCTAGCTCAAATCGCCAGAAAAGAGTCACGGTCCCCTGGTCAATTCCCAGATTTAAGTGAGTTTAAAGACCCACAACCCCTTGAATGAAGGGGAGGCCGGGACTTCTTGAAGAAGGATTCTAATACAATGCCAAAAATTTTTACTGTTAATCTTTCTCCCAGCCTTCCCCAAAGGGATCTACGGCCTTTTACAAGAGTGACTGTTGACTGGGGAAAAGGAAATAATCAGACTTTTTGGGGATTACTGGATACTGGCTCTGAACTGACACTAATTCCAGGAGACCCAAAAGGTCACTGTGGCCCACCAGTCAGAGTGGGAGCATATGGGGGACAGGTTATTAATGGAGTCTTGGCTCATGTCCGTCTCACAGTAGGTCCAGTGTGCCCCTGAACCCATCCTGTAGTGATTTCCCCAGTTCCAGAATGCATAATTGGAATAGATATACTTAGCAACTGGCAGAACCCCCACATTGGATCTCTGACAAATAGAGTAGGGCTATTATGATAGGAAAAACCAAGTGGAAGCCATTGGAACTGCCCCTACCTAGGAAATAGTAAACCAAAAGCAATACCAGATTTCTGGAGGGATTGCAGAGATTACTGCCACCATCAAGGACTTGAAGGATGCAGGGGTGATGATTCCCACCACATCCCCTTTCATCTCGCCTATTTGGCTTGTGCAAAAAGCTGATGGATCTTGAAAAATGACAGTAGATTATCGAAAACTTAACCAAGTGGAGACTGCAATTGCAGCTGCTGTTCCAGATGAAGTTTCATTGCTGGAGCAAATTAATATATCTCCTGGTACTTGGTATGCGACTATTGATCTGGCTAATGCCTTTTTCTCTATACCTATTTCAAAGGACCACTAGAAGCAGTTGGCCTTCAGATGGCAAGGTCAGCAATACACCTTCACTTGTCTACTTCAGGACTACATCAACTCTCCAGCCCTATGTCATAATTTAGTCTCAGGGACTTTGATCACCTCTCCCTTCCACAAGACATCACACTGGCCCATCACATTGATGACATTATGCTGATTGGACCTAGTAAGGAAGAAGTGTCAATGACTCTGGACTTATTGGTAAAACATTTGCATACTAGAGGGTGGGAAATTAATCCCACAAAAATTCAGGCACCTTCCACCTCAGTGAAATTTCTAGGGGTCCAGTGGTGTGGGGCATGTCGAGACAGTCCTTCTAAAGTGAAGTATAAGTTATTGCATTTGGCGCTCCCACAACTGAAAAGGCGGCACAACGCCTAGGGGGCCTCTTTGGATTTTGGAGGCAACATGTTCCTCATTTGGTATGCTACCCCGGCCTATTTATCAAGTGACTCGAAAAGCTGCTAGTTTAGAGTGGGGACCAGAACAAGAGAAGGCTCTGCAACAGGTTCAGGCTGCTGTGCAAGCTACTCTGCCACTTGGACTGTATGATCCAGCTGATCCAATGGTGCTTGAACTGTCAGTGGCAGATAGAGATGGTATTTGGAGTCTTTGGCAGGCCCCTCTTGGTGAATCACAGCACAGACCCTTAGGATTTTGGAACGAAGCTCTGCCATCCTCTACAGATAACTACTCTCCTTTTGAGAAGCAACTTTTGGCTTGTTACTGGGCCTTAGTAGAGACTGAACGCTTGATCACGGGACACCAAGTCACCACGTGGCCTGAACTGCCCATCATGAACTGGGTGTTGTCTGACCCACAGAGTCATAAAATTGGACGTGCACAGCAGCACACCATCATTAAATGGAAGTGGTATATACGAGATTGGGCCTGAGCAGGACCTGAAGGCAGAAGTAAGTTACATGAGGCAGTGGCCCAAATGCCCACAGTCTCCACTCCTTTCACATTACCTTCTGTCTCCCAGTCTGCCCCTATGGCCCCATGGGGAGTTCCTTATGATTAGTTGACTGAAGAAGAGAAAACTTGTGCCTGGTTTGCAGATGGTTCTGTGTGATATGCAGGCACCACTTGAAAGTGGACAGCGGCAGCACTACAGTCCCTTTCCGGGACCTCCCTGAAGGATAGTGGTGAAGGGAAATCCTCACAATGGGCAGAACTTCAAGCAGTGCACCTGCTTGTGCACTTTGCTTGGAAGGAGAAATGGACAGCTATGTGATTATATACTGATTCATGGGCTGTGGCCAATGGTTTGGCTGGATGGTCAGGGACTTGGAAGGAACATGATTGGAAAATTAGAGACAAAGATTTATGGGGAAGAGGTATGTGGATAGATCTCTCTGAATGGGACAAAGAAGTGAAGATATTTGTGTCTCATGTGAAAGGATGACCTCAGCAGAGGATGATTTTAACAATCAAGTCGGTAGGATGACACATTCTGTGGAAACCAGTTATCCTCTTTCCCCAGCTACTGCCATCATTGCTCAATTGGTGCATGAACAAAGTGGCCATGGTGGCAGGGATGGAGGTTATGCATGGGCCCAGCATCATGGACTTCCACTCACCAAGGCTGACTTGACTACTGCCACTGCTATGTGCCCAGTCTGCCAGCAGCAGAGACCAATACTGATTCCTCCCATATGGCACCATCCCTCGAGGTGATCAGCCAGCAACCTGGTGGCAAGTTGACTACATTGGACCACTTCCACCATGGAAAGGGCAGCTTTTTGTCCTTACTGGAATAGACATTTACTCTAGGTATGGATTTTCCTTCTCTGCATGCAATGCTTCTGGCAAAACTACCATCCATAGACTTACAGAGTGTGTTATCCACCATCACGGCATCCCACACAGCATTGCCTTGGATCAAGGGACTCATTTCACAGCAAATGAAGTGTGGCAGTGGGTGCATGCTCATGGAATTCACTAGTCTTACCACCTTCCCCATCATCCTGAAGCAGCTGGCTTGATAGAACTATGGAATGGCCTTCTAAAGACACAATTATGGCGGCCAGCTGGATGGCAATACCTTGCAGGGTTGGGGCAATGTTCTCCAGGAGGCTGTATATGCTCTAAACTAGGATCCAATATATGGTGCTGTTTCTCCCATAGCAGGATTTACGGGTCCAGGAATCAAGGGGTAGAAACAGAATTGGCATCACCCACTATTACCCCAAGTAACCCACTTGCAAGATTTTTGCTTCCTGTCCCTGTGTGACCTTATGCTCTGCAAGTCTAGAGTTCTTAGTTACTAAGGGAGGAATGTTCCCACCTGGAGACACATCACTGATTCCATTGAACTGGAAGGTAAGAATACCACCTGGCCACTTTGGGCTCTTTATGCCTCTGGATTAACAGTCAAAGAAGGGAGTTACCATACTGTCTGGTGTGATTGATCCTGATTACCAACAGGAAATCAGACCGATATTACATAATGGAGGTAAAGAAGAGTATGTCTGGAATGCAGGAGATTCCTTAGGGTGTCTCTTAGTACTACCACGTCCTGTGATTAAAGTCATTGGAAAACTACAGCAACTTAATTCTGACATGACTGCTAATGACCCAGACCCTTCAGGAATGAAGGTTTGGGTCACCCCAGCAAGCAAAGAACCATGACGGACCAAGGTGCTTGCTGAGGGCAAAGGGAATACGGAATGGATGGTGGAAGAAGGTAGTTCTAAATACCAGTTACAGCCACGTGACCAGTTGCAGAAACGGGGACTGTAATTGTTATGAGTATTTCTGCTTTGTATGTGTGCATCAAATATTTTTGTTTCCTTCACTTATAAAATACATGACGTAAACAGGGCCAGTGCATTTTTTATTGTAATCATGTTACTTGTATCATGGTAGGTGCAAGTACGACTTTATAATTGTCTTTATTCAGAAATTACGTATGGTTTAAGGTGATGTGTACATGTGCCAAGCTGACAAGGGGTGGACTGCGATGGTTAAGATTATGTGTCAACTTGGCTGGGCCATGATTCTCTCAGAGTTTATATGTGATTACTCCCATGATTGAATATGCTGTGAGTAGCCAATCAGTTGAAAGGGAGTTTCCTTGGGGGTGTGGCCTGCATCCAAATAGAAGCAGACTTTCTGGCTTTTTGCTCACTCTGGATCCTGTGGCTGCCTCCTTTTCATCTGACTTCCAGTTCTTGGGACTTGAGCTATCATCTTAGGAGGTTAGAAGTCCAAATTCAGGATACCAGCTTCAGGGGAACATTTTCACTTTCTGTCGGCTCTGGGGGAAGGTCCTTGTCATCAGCCCTGGTCTAGGAGTTTCTCTCAGTGCAGGGACCCCAAGTCCAATGGGCAAGCTCCTCTCCTGGCCCTTCTTTCTTGGTAGTAGGAGGTCCCATTCCTTTCTGCTCACTTATCTCTTTTATATCTCAAAAGAGATTGACTCAAAATACAACCTAATCCTATAGATTGTGTCTTGCCTCATTAACATCATAGAGGTTAGGCTTTACAACACATAGGATAATTGCATCAGATCACGAAATGGAAGACAGCCACATAATACTGGAAATCATGGCCTAGCCAGGTTGACACACATTTTGGGAGAACCAATTCAATCTATAACACCCTTCATGTTCTAATCTCTGGCAGGTTATTCTAATAACACCCTGGAATCTTCACTATCCAGCTGTGGGGACTGTCATTATCCAACCTATCTCAGTCTCCTACTGCTGCTATAGCAGAAATACCACAGTGAGTGGTGTTAAAGAACAGAAATTTATTTTCTTACAGTTCTGGAAGCTAAAAGTCCAAATAAAGTCTTCCAAAGCCAAAAAAAACCAAACCCGTTGCTGTCGAGTCAATTCCGACTCATAGCGACCCTATCGGACAGAGTAGAACCTCCCCATAAGGTTTTCAAGGAGTGGCTGGTGGATTCCAATTGCTGATCTTTTGGTTAGTGGCCAAGCTCTTAACCACTGCACCACCAGGGATCCAATAAGGGCCCTGGCTGTGTCAATTCCTTCCTTGTTGGCAGCCCTGGGTATTTCTTGGTTCCTTGCCAATCTTCACACATCTGTCTGTCTGTGTTTGTGCGTGTGTGCGCATGCCTCTGTGTGTAATCTGCTCTTTTTCTAACTCAGAGGTGATTAGAGTTAGAACCTAAACTACTCTGATATGATCTAATTAACATAAAGAAAATTCTATTTTCAAACAGGATTAAATCCACAGGCATACAGTTTAGGATCCTGTGACTAGGAGAACTTTCTTGGACACAAGCTGAAAGGATAACCCTGACTATAAGAATCAGCACAAAGCTGGTTTCTATGAAAGGAAGATTACATATACCCCTGTTCTCCAAGTTATCTACCATTTCTGACACCAGCTTTTCCCCTACAGCACTCTTTCTCTATTGGGTTTGATAATTCATTGTAATAGTCACAGATAACTCATGGGAACAACATAACTGCAATAACAACTTTAGTAACAGAGAAGAACATAAAGGATATAAACAGAAATGAAGACATGCAAAGGTTCATGAGGGGTCCCAGCATATGGCCTCATAGTCTAAAAGGAGACCACTTATGTCTCAAAGGGGACCAGCTCATCCTTCCCAAAAATCAGTGTTCATTCTTACCCAGCAGGAAACTTTCAAACAGGAAACTCAATGATGTCACTTGGTGGACTTGGCTATCAGTTGTTCCTCTCAGCACTTGGCTGGGGTCTTGTCTTTACATTCTGCTGCCACCATCTGGGTCTGCTTGTTGTCTCCACTTCTTTTTGGTACCATCACAGTTGCTGACTCCACTGCCATTGCAGGTTTACTTAGTCCTGGAGGGTCATGGTGCAGGGCCCTGCTGTCCAAAGGCTGCCACTCCTCTCTTGGCTCTCAACCATTAGGAAGCCCCAACTGAGCCTCTAAGTTCTAGGGTCTTTATCGGTGGGGGTGGGGTAGGGTGGCGCAGAAAATCTGTGTAAAGGTCTACAACTGGGCTGCCCTCCACCCCGCCAGCCAAACCAGGTAAAGATTAGTTCCTAGGTGGGGCTTGCCAGCCAATCTGCGTAAAGTTCAGATTGAGTGGGTCTTTGGAACCAGGACCAAAACAATTGCTTTTTTTAGTAAGTTGATTTCACATCATGCAGTTCACCCCTTGGCTCTTTGGTGTGCTTATAATTAGAGTTTTCACAATTACAATTACAACTGTTACAATTACATCCCTTATCACTACATCTTTCATCATTACATCTTATTTCCCTTATCATTACATCTTTTGTTATTACAACTTCTTAAATAAAGAAATCCTACGCTGCTTGCTGCACCAATTGTGAAACTAGTTCGGGGAGATCAAGATCACCTACCTCTGACACCAAATTGTGTGCTCAATAAATGTCCCATTCCACACGTTATTTGGAAATCTTGGCTTCCCTTCCCTGGCCAGGTCAGACCCCAGCTCCCCATACAGTCTCTCTATCTTATTCCCGTTCACCTGGGGCTAGATCATTAGGTACCAGCCGTAGGCTCAGTAGTCCATTCTCTCTCTTTTCCCCATTTACCTGGGGCCAGGTCATTGTACTTCCATTCACCCACAGCTAGGTCATCAGGTATCAGCCATAGGATCAGAAGTCCACACAACTCCCTGCAGATTCTAACACATATTTTGGAGGAGACAAAATTTGATCAATAACACAACCCTTGGTTTTAGATTCTAGTGTCCCACTGATGTCCAGGACTTTTATCTCACCTATCATATCCTTATAACAGATCTCTAAAGCTTGATCAGCTTCATCAGCTCATGTTTTATGGTAGAAAAGGACCCCTGGAATGATGGATCCCTTTTAGACATCTCAATTTTTACCTGCGTTTAGTTCTGGCCTCCTGGGTCAATAGTACTCTAAGCTACATTTCAGAGAAAAAATTAGTATTCTAAGAAACAACATATTTTTAACATTAGAATATGTTTAAGTCCTTTAAGCTAAGTGAAAGTTTATCTCATTTCCATTAATAAAATAATAAAATTTGTGATGTTGTTATTTGGATCTTTTCTTTATATTGCTACAATCATTGTGACCATGCCCTTAAATTGAGTTAATCTATGATTATTGGAAAATACTGTTAAAATCAGGACAATTAGACAAAATCAGTCAAACTTACATTTGATCACTATCAAAGCTGGCATTGTTTATGCTGCACAAAACATATTAGGTTTCTCCATATTATTTGAACTATTATTCCAACATACGGAGAACCGATGGCTGCTCCAACCTATAGAATTGACAATATGTCTATCCTTTAAAAGGGTCCTTTGGTGGTATAAGTGGTTAACGTGCTCAGCTGCTAACCAAAAGGTTGGAGGTCTGAGTGCACCCAGAGGTGCTTCAGAAGAAAGGCCTGGTGATCTACCTCTGAAAAATCAGCCATTGAAAATCCTACTGTGCACAGTTCTACTCTGATACACATGGGGTTGACATGAGTTAGAACTGACTCAATGGCAACTGGTTTTTAAAACCGAATATTGATGTCTCTGAGCAAGGACTTTAAGAAGGAATTTGGAAGATAAGTTCACAAAGGGGAGGTCATTTAAAGTAGAAGAAACATAAAGAAGTAGATATCACTTTATATTTTTCAGAAAGGAGAGTATTCTAAATTAGAAAACAAGAAGTCCTTATGAAAAACTTACTGATGTATTCCAATAAAACAAGGGCAAAAATCAAGAAAGATGAAGACATGGGATACAAGAAGCATGATGACTGATTGGGAGCACAACGAAGAGCATTGCTGAGATGTGGCCAAGGTGGAAAGCTGTCAGTCTACGTAGACCCTAAGTCTGTGGGCGCCAAGGAGCATGTATGCAAGAGTGAACCAACCAACCAACCTGTTACCCTAAAGTCAATTCCGACTCATAGCAACTCTATAGGACAGAGTAGAACTGTCCCATAGGGTTTCCAAGGAGCAGCTGGTGGATTCAAACTGCCAACCTTTTGTTTAGTAGCTGAACAATTAACCTCTGCACCACCAGGGCTCCTCTGAGGTGATAGAAGAGTAAAACAGTGAATCCAGGAAGGAGGAAATGTCTTCCACATATAACACCTGTCTCTGCACTGAGTAATGTTTACATAGTGATAATAAAACAAATGTTGATTACTACCGTTCAAAGTTTAGAATCAGTCATAGACAACACAATGAACACTTAATTATGGTTACAGAACAAGTATAATTGTCATTAACCTTGACGTTATACAATTAATAAGAGAGTGAAAGTGAAGCTGACAGAGGTTGGATGGGAGAAGAGGAGAGAGAAGGAAAGGAAGATGTGATGGTAGTTTCATCTCACATACTGGGAAGAGAAGAGGTACTATGAAAAAGTTGACAGACAAGAAATAGAAGTTTAAGTATCTTATTTTAAATTATAGAGACTTTCAATAGAATAACTAAAAATAATGTTCATGGGGAATTAGGGGCGGAGGGGAGGAGTGTGCTGTCACAGAATGGGGTAAGCGGTTGGGGTCTCATAACAATGTATGTTAAAACAAAAACTTCTGTATGGGAGACTAACTTGAAATGTAAACTTCATTTAATTACAACAATAAAAATAAAAATAATTAAAAAAAGAATAACTAAAAATAATATAACTATTAAAAATTGGAGGGAGGGGTTAAATACCTAAATCCTTACTTATCAAAGGTTGGATTAAATAGATAATGTTTAAAATTAATATATCAAGAAATAATAGCATAAGAATATTATTCAGAGTTATAAAGAAACTACCCAAGCAGCAGGGCCAAGATTGCGGAGTAGTCAGATGCTTCCAGTGGACCCTTTTACAACAAAGACCCTAAAAAGCAAATGAATCGATTATATATGGCAATCTGGGGGCCCTGAACATCAAAGGCAGAGTTGAGGAACCGACTGAGCGGCAGGGGGAGGGAGACACAGTTTGGAAGTAGTGAGGGGATGCCAGACCTGACACCGTGAGAGCCTGAGCCCTTCGGGCCTGAGCACCTCGTGGGTGAGCGGTAAAGCAGGCAAGCCACCTTGCTCCGGAGGCACGTTTTCCACACCGGGAGAGACCCAGTGCCAGAGAGTCTACATGGCCACCCAGAACCAGTGAGAAGCAGCCCTCATGGGCAAAAGATAAGTACTTGCAAACAACTTACCAAGCAGATCAAAAACACCTGTTAGGGAAAAATCTCTCTCCCATTTACCTCCCCGCTCCCTGCTCTGCACTCGGTCATGGACGGGCTTCAGCAATTGCCAAGCCCCCTGGGCCGGAAGTAGGATGCATCCCATGCCTGGAGCCATTCTCCTTGCCTTGGAAAGTTAACACATTAACTAATGGGGGAAAAAATAAACTGCAGGCTCCCCTAAGCCAGGAACCCAGGTTAGGCACAGCTCCTTTGCCTAGGCACAGGCATAAGGGATCCATAGACTTTGAGTGCCTTTCCCCCTGCATAGACTTGTATGGGCCCATCTCAACAGCGTAGGCCCTCATTACCACAGTACAACAGGGTATATATGGGAACCCTAACTTCAACTGTTTCAACTGTGAAGTGGCAGGTTCGTGACATTTGACACTGCTCTTCCCATTAAGCAGGGTCTTCACCTACCCACATCAGGGGCCTGAGGACTGGTGGCTCCACCCACACCACCTAGCCACCTGCAATAGGAGCCCATGAATAAGAGGTGCCCGCAGTCGTTACACCCAACAGCATTAGGTGCTCATAGTCCAGTGGCAAAACCCACTCACCTATGTGCTGTGGGGATCAGGGACACACCTTTCTCCTGGACACTTAGGGGTGGCCGTCAGGCCCTGCCTTGCTCAGAGTGTGTCCCCTGGCTGCAGCCAGATGCCTGTACCTACACCAATCACCCATGTCTGTCTAGGACTGTAAGTGAGAGCCTACACCACACACTTGGTGGCTATCTACTTGAGCACCTGAGCTGAATCCATAGAGGAGGAGTGGGCCGACTCCGGAGCTCACATACCTAGTCAAAGATCTAACCACCTGGTGACAGGACTTTAGAGCTTCAAAGGTGCCAATAATCAAACTAGCTCATACGAGCAGCCTATTTGGGCATATCAAAACAAAACAAGAAGCTAGAACACAGAAAGCAAACATAAAATAAATAAATACAATAACTTACTGATGGCTCAGAGACAACAGTCAATATCAAATTACATAAAGAGGGAATCAATGATAGCTTCTGCAAGCTCCAAAGATGAAGAATCTAGAAATTTTAGAAATTTTCCAGAGGAGGAAAATTTCTTAGAATTACTGTAGACAGAATACAAAAGATTAATACACAGAACTCTTCAAGAAATTAGGAAAGAAATTAAGCAAAACGCAGAACACGCAACAGAGGAAATTAAAATGATTAGAGAAGAGCATAATGACAAATTTAATGGGCTGCAAGAATTCATAGAGAGACAGCAAGCAGAAATCCAGAAGATTAATAAAATTTCAGAATTAGACAACTCAATAGAAAGTCATAGGAGCAGAACAGAGGCAATGGAAGTCAGAATTAGTGAGATTGAGGATAAAGCACTTGACACCAACTTATTTGAAGAAAAATCGGATAAAAAGATTTAAAAAATGAAGAAACCCTAAGAATTATGTGGGATTCTATCAAGAGGAACAACCTACAAGTGATTGGACTACAAGAACGAGGGGGATAACAGAAAATACAGAGAGAATTGTTGAAGATTTGTTGGCAGAAAATGTCCCTGATATCGTGAAAGATGACAAGATGTCTATCCAAGATGCTCATCAAAACCCACATAAGGTAGATCCCAAAAGAAAGTCATCAAGACATATTATAATCAAAATTGCCAAAACCAAAGATAGAGAGAATTTTAAGAGGGGTGAGGGATAAACGAAAGTCATCTACAAAGGAGAGTCAATAAGAGTAAGCTCAGACTACTCAGCAGAAGCCATGCAGGCAAGGAGGCAATGGGATGACATATATAAAGCCTTGAAGGAAAACAACTGCCAACCAAGAATTAAATATCCAGCAAAACTGTCTCTCAAATATGATGGCGAAATGAGAGCATTTCCAGATACACAGAAGTTTAGGGAATTTGCAAAAACCAAACCAAAATTACAAGGAATACTAAAGGGAGTCCTCCAGTTAGAAAATCAATAACATCAGATAACAACGCAAGACTAGAACACAGGACACAGCAACCAGATATCAACGTAGGTAGGGAAGTCACAGAAGTAAATCAAAGCTAAAACATTGAACATAGCGAAACAGATGTCAATGTGTAAAAGATGATAACATTAAAACAAAAAAGAGAGACTTAAAAAAATGTAGATATAGATTTTTCATACGGAGAGGAAGTCAAGGCAATATAAAGAAATAAAACACTGGTATAAACTTAGAAAAATAGGGGTAAATACTAAGGTAACCACAAAGGAAACTAACAATCCTAAAGTCAAAATAAAACAATAGAAAAATATAGACTCAGCAAACACAAAAGCACCAACGATGAAAAAGATGAAAAAAAAATACAAAAAAGAAAAACAACTCAGCACAGAAAATTAAATGGAACAAAGAAACTGTGAACAACATACACAAAAAGACATCAAAATGACAGCACTAAACTCATACCTATCAATAATTTCACTGAATGTAAATGGACTAAATGCACCAATAAAGAGACACAGAGTGGCAGATTGGATAAAAAAACACAATCCGTCTATATGTTGTCTACAAGATACACACCTTAGACTTAAAGACACAAACAAACTAAAACTCAAAGGATGGAAAAATATATATCAAGCAAACAACACTTAAAAAAGAGCAGAAGTGGCAATATTAATCTCTGACAGAACAGACTTTAAAGTAAAACCCACCACAAAGGATAAGGAAGGACACTACATAATGATTAAAGGGTCAATATACCAGAAGGACATAACTGTAATAAACAGTTACACACCCAACGACAGGGCTCCAAAATACATAAAACAAACTCTAACAGCACTGAAAAGAGAGATAGACAGCTCCACAATAGTAGTAGGAGACTTCAACACACCACTTTGGGTGAAGGACAGAATGTCCAGAAAGAAGCTCAACAAAGACTACAGAAGAGCTAAATGCTACAATCAACCAACTTGATCTTATAGACATATATTGAACACT
Source organism: Trichechus manatus latirostris (assembly GCF_000243295.1). Lineage (NCBI taxonomy): Eukaryota > Metazoa > Chordata > Mammalia > Sirenia > Trichechidae > Trichechus > Trichechus manatus. Next base: position 34,535,349 of record NW_004443941.1, read on the forward strand.
GCACCCAACAGCAGCCAAGTACACTTTCTTTTCCAACGCACATGGAACATTCTCCAGAATAGACCACATATTAGGCCATAAAGCAAGTCTTAACAAAATCCAAATCATCAAAATATTACAAAGCAACTTTTATGACCATAAAGCCATAAAAGTAGAAATCAATAACAGAAAAAGCAAGGAAAAAAAATCAAGTACATGGAAACTGAACAACACCTTGCTCAAAAAGTACTCAGTTATAGAAGAAATTAAGGATGGAACAAAGAAACTCATACAATCAAATGAGAATGAAAACACATCCTAACAGAACCTTTGGGACACAGCAAAAGCAGTGCTCAGAAGTTAGTTTATAGCAATAAACACACACATCCAAAAAGAAGAAAGGGCCGTAATCAAAACATTAACTCTACAACTCAAACAAGTAGAAAGAGAGCAGCAAAAGAAGTCCTCAGGCACCAGAAGAAAGACAATAATAAGAATTAGAGCAGAAATAAATGAAATAGGGAATAGAAAAACAATTGAAAGAGTTAACAAGACCAAAAACTGGTTCTTTGAAAAGATCAAAAAATCGACAAACTATTGGCCAAACTGACAAAAGAAAAACAGCAGAGGAAGCAGATAACCCGTATAAGAAATGAGATGGGGGATATCACAAGAGACCCAACTAAAATTGAAAGAATCATAACAGAATACTATGAAAAATTGTACTCTAACAAATTTGAAAACCTAGAGGAAGTGGAGAAATTTCTAGAAAATCACTACCTACCTAAATTAACACAAACAGAGGTAGAAAAACTAAATAAACCCATAACAAAAGAAGAGACTGAAAAGGTAATTTAAAAACTCAGAACAAAAAAAAAGCCCTAGCCCAGATGACTTCACTGGAGAAGTCTATCAAACTTTCAGAGAAGAGTTAACACCACTACTATTAAAGGTATTTCAGCAACATATCAAAAAAATAGTTCACCAAGATCAAGCGGGATTTATACCAGGTATGCAGGGATGGTTCAACATTAGAAAAACAATCTATGCAATCCATCACATAAATAAAACAAAAGACAAGAACCACGTGATCTTATCAATCGATGCAGAAAAGGCATTCGACAAAGTCCAACACCCATTCATGATAAAAACTCTCAACAAAATAGGAATAGAAGGGAAATTCCTCAATATAATTAAGGGCATTTATACAAACCCAACAGTCAACATCATCCTAAATGGAGAGACTTTGAAAGCATTCCCCTTGAGAACAGGAACCAGACAACAATGCCCTTTATCACCACTCTCATTCAACATTGAGCTGGAGGTCCTAGTCAGAGTAATTAGGCTAAAAAAAGAAATAAAGTACATCCAGATTGGTAGGGAAGAAGGCAAAGTATCTCTATTTGCAGATGATATGATCTTATACACAGAAAACCTGAAGGAATCCACAAGAAAACTACTGGAACTAATAGAAGATTTCAGCAAAGTATCAGGATACAAGATAAACATACAAAAATCAGTTGGATTCCTTTACACCAACAAAGAAAACTTCGAAGAGGAAATCACCAAATTAATACCATTTACAATAGCCCTCAAGAAGATAAAATAATTAGGAATAAGTCTAACCAGAGATGTAAAAGATCTGTACAATGAAAACTACAAGGCACTACTGGAAGAAACTAAAAGAGACCTGCACAAGTGGAAAAACATACCTTGCCAATGGATAGGTCGACTCAACATTGTCAAAATGTCAATTCTACTGAAAGCAAGCTACAGATACAATGCAATCTCAATCCAAATTACACCAGCATTTTTTAATGAGATGGAGAAATAAATCACCATCTTCACATGGAAAGGGAAGAGGCCCCGAATAAGTAAAGTATTTCTCAAGAAGAAGAACAAAGTGGGAGGCCTCACACTACTTGATTTTAGAACCCATTATACTGCCACGGTAGTCAAAACAGCCTGGTACTGGCACAACAGCAGATACATAGACCAATGGAACAGAATTGAGAATCCAGACATAAATTCATCTACCTATGAGCAGCTGATATTTGACAAAGGCCCCAAGTCCGTTAATTGGGGAAAAGACAATCTCTTTAACAAATGGTGCTGGCAGAACTGGATATCCATCTGCAAAAAACTGAAACAAGACCCATACCTCACACCCATATCTCAAGCTTACTCAATTTGGATCAAAGACTTAAATATAAAATCAAAAACGATAAAGATCATGGAAGAAAAAATAGGAACAATGTTAGGAGCCCTAATACATGGCATAAACAGAATATGAACCATAAGTAACAATACACAAGCACCAGAAGAGAGACTAGATAAATGGGAGCTCCTAAAAATCAAACACTTATGCTCATCAAAAGACTTCACCAAAAGGGTAAACAGACAACCTACAGCCTGGGAAATAATTTTTGGCTAAGACATATTGATCAGCGTCTAATCTCTAAAATCTACAAGATGCTGCAAAACCTCAACAACAAAAAGACAAATAACCCAATTAAAAAATGGACAAAGGATATGAACAGGCGCTTCACCAAAGAAGATATTCAGGCGGCTAACAGACACATGAAGAAATGCTCACGATCATTAGCCATCAGAGAAATGCAGATCGAAACTACAGTGAGATATCATCTCACACCAACAAGGCTAACATTAATCAAAAAAAAAAAAAAAAAAGACAAACACAAAATAATAAATGCTGGAGGGGTTGTGGAGAGACTGGAACACTTATACACTGTTGGTGGGAATGTAAAATAGTACAACCACTTTGGAAATCAATTTGGCGCTTCCTTAAAAAGCTAGAAATAGAAGTACCATGCTATCCAGCTATCCCACTCCTTGGAATATATCCTAGACAAATAAGAGCCATCACACGAATAGATATATGCACACCCATGCTCATTGAAGCACTGTTCACAATAGCAAAAAGATGGAAGCAACCTAGGTGCCCATCAACAGATGAATGGATAAACAAATTATAGTATATCCACACAATGGAATACTACGCAATGATAAAGAACAACGATGAAGCTGTGAAACATAACATGGTGGAAGCTGGAGGTCATTAAGCTGAGTGAATTTAGTCAGTCACAGAAGGACAAATATTGTATAAGACCACTATTATAAGAACTCAAGAAAAGGTTTAAACATTATTTGATGGTTACGAGGGTGGGGAGGGAGGGGGAGGGTTATTACTAACTAGATAGTAGGTAAGAATTACCTTAGGTGAAGGGAAGGACAGCACACACTACAGGGGAAGCCAGCACAACTGGACTAAACCAAAGCTAAGAAGTTTCCTGAATACAATCAAACACTTTGAGGGACAGAGTAGCAGGGTTTCGGGGTCTGGGGACCATGCTTTCAGGGAATATCTAGGTCATTTGGCATAACAAAGCTTATTAAGAAAATATTCTGCATCCTACTTTGGTGAGTGGCGTCTGGGGTCTTAAAAGCTTGCAAACGGCCATCTAAGAAGCATCAATTGTTCAACCACCTGGAGTAAAGGAGAATGAAGAACACCAAAGACACAAGGAAAGTATTAGCCCAAGAGCCAGAGAGGGCCACATAAACGAGAGACTTCATCAGCCTGAGAGCAGAAGAACTAGATGGTGCCCAGTTACCACCAATGACTGCCCTGACAGGGAACACAACAGAGAGTCCCGGATGGAGACTAGAGGAACCCTGGAATGCATGGCCCCTGGATTCTCTATCAGCCCAGAACTAAAACAGTTTCCAAGGCCAACTCTTCAGACAGGGATTGGACTGGACTGCGGGATATAAAGGAATACTCGTGAGGAGTGTGCCTCTTAGCTCAAGTAGATACAAGAGACTAAACGGGCAGCTTCTGTCCAGAGGTGAGATGGGAAGGCAGAGAGGGTTAGGAGCTGGTTGAATGGACATGGGGAATCATGGGTGGAAAGGAGGAGTGTGCTATCACAGTATGGGGAGAGCAATTAGAGTCACATAACAATGTATGTATAAAGTTTTGTATGGGAAAAAAAAAGAAACTATCTAAAAAAAAAAAAGAGTTGTCCCTGAGAAGCAGTACTGGGCTACGGAGTAGGGTGGAATGGCAGTAGGAGCTGTTGCATTGCATTATAAGTCCTTTCGGACTGGTTCATTTTTTTACTATGTGCAAATATTAATTTAATTTCTTAAAACAGCTAATAAAAATAAAAGAGTCAGGTTGAATTGAAAATATATATTATCATTTTTTGTCCATAGCATAGCTAATATGGGGGGAACTGTTGTAAGACATAAGGAGATACAGTATTTTAGAATATAGTACGTAATAAAAAATAATCATAATCAAATAAATAATAAGAACTTGGGCAAAGTTTCTAAAAACAGTAATACTTTTTTTTCTTTAACCGCTGTATTCCCTAAGTAATTATCACTTGCTTCTCAGTTCAGAGATTTCTAGATAAATGAGGTAGTCATTGAATACAACTCATTAAATGTGGTTTTCAAACCTTTCAGGGACCTGGTTTCAGACAGTGAGATTTTGTCACAGACTGATGACAGTTTTGTGGACAGTTCTTTCCTACAGAGAAATGAAAACTTCCCCTACTAATTGAGTAGAACTCTCTGCAGTTCATATTCTCTCTGCTTTAACAGAAGCCATGCATGCACCTTTGAGTTTGCAATCCCTGGGGAGTAGCGCAGTGGCAAGTAACTTCCTGCTGCATCATTTTTCTCAAGCACAAATAAGTGAGCGCTGGTAGGGAGAGGTTCATCCTCTCAACAGTTTGTCAGGACAAGCAGTTGTGGCCAGAACAGCTTTAGATATTTGCACAGCATATAAACTCTCACAGGGTTGAATTCTTATGCATGTTTTGAATATCATTTGAGTTCTTTGTTTTTTAATGAAATTTCCTAATAAATGTCTTCCATTTAAAATTCTTTCATTATACTAGAAGCTCAGGCAAATATGTTGACTTCCATATTCAATCTCAAATGAATATTGGCTTTCCTCTACTTTTGTGACAACCAAAAATGTCTCCAGAATAGTCCCCTGGGGGCAAAATTGTCCCTGGTTGGAACCACAGAGTGTGATCATATTTTTAAATAACTAAAATTTATTTATCTTCAGAGATACTACTCCTATGTCAACCTATCTTATTTCTTATGTGATCAATTTATCTTACATACCTGGAGCCTGAAAAATACAAAAACCAATGGACTCTGATTCTCAGATAAGTTGAATGGGATCTTCTTTAGCGCTCCAGTTGAGTGGTATTTTTAACTAACTTATGAATAGCAGAGCAAATAAGGTTCAGTATTTTTAGCTTAGAGAGGTCTGTCTTAAACACACATGGCTGATAAAAATGTTAAATCTAAGTTCTTAGGATTTCTCTTGAATTAACCAGATGGTGTGCTTATGATCTGCCTACAAAATCTTTCCATTCTTTTAAAATGAAAAGCTATTTTTTACTTTCCACTTTAAGATCATATGCTTTTTTTTTCAAAGTGGAAAAAAAAAATTCAAGATACATTAGATACTAAAGTACACTATCACAAGTCCTGGGACTTGTAATAAATCTAAGGAAAATGTCACCTATCTTTATATTCTTTACTCGGAACTTACAGCCTATCTTTATGTTCTTTACTCTGAACTTACAGTCTCATCTAACCCAGGCTTCCAACCTATCCTTACAGTAGCAGCACACACACATATACTCCTTAATGTGTGCCAGGCACCATCCTAAATTCTTTTACATATATTTAAATTTTTAAAAATGTTTTACTTTGACTAAATTTCAGACTTACAGGCAAGTTGCAAGAATAGTACAAAGAACTCCTGGAATCCTTTCACTTAGATTCATCCATTTGCTTTCTCTCTCTGTCTCTCTGTCTTTATCTGTCTATCTATACGCACATATATATGTACAAAGGAAATTTATTTAAAATCTATCAAGAAATACTTCATGGTAGGTTATTGGGACATTTTTAATATCCTCTTTTCAGAGAACAGGTCCCTGGGTGGTGCAAGCAGTTTGTGATCAGCTACTAACATAAAGATTGGAGATTTGAACCCACCCAGTGGCACCAAGGAAGAAAGGCCTGGCGATCTACTTCCATAAAGATTACAGCCAAGAAATCCTATGGAGCAGTTCTACTTTGTAACACATAGGGCCGCCTTAAGTTGGAATCAACTCGAAGGCAACGGGTTTGGATTGGTTATCTAGAGAGCATGACTTCGTTACTGATAATGGGAGCAACAACTAAGAATTTGAGTTATGCTGTGACACCAGAGGAGTCCTGATGGTGCAATGGTTAAGAGCTACGGCTGCTGATTAAAAGATTGGCAGTTCAAATCCACCAGCCACTCCTTGGAAACCTTATGGGACAGTTCTATTCTGTCCTACAGGATTGTTATGATTGACTTGATGGCAACTGGTTTTTTTTCTTTGGTTTTATGACATGACTATAAATTTATCCTTTGAAGATTTTTGTAATAGCAAAGAGAGGGAATGATGAGCATAAATTAGACATATACTCTTAACTTCGGGAATGATGTCTTGAAAATAAAACAAATAATTGATATTTGATTGATACTGAGAAACAGTTTTAACTCTCCTGGAATCCAAATTTCTAGGGTCCATGGAGTTGGGGTGACCCACTCAGGCCATTGCCCTGAGATCTTCTTTTGAACCATGAGCCTTGAGCAGACTGGTCTCCTTAAAGTCACCTTTAAGTCAAACAAATCTTGCTTATTAGTGAAGGCCATTTTGCCTTGGGCACTGTGCTCTTTTGAGGAACTCAGTCAGTTTCAGGAAACAGAAACTCCAGGGTTGGACTGAAAGCTGTGTTCTAGGGTACATTTTTATTACTTAACCATGGCAGTGTTGATAAGACAGAGCCCTGGTGCCTGCTAACCAAAAGGTCGGCAGTTCTAATCCACCAGATGCTCTTCGGAAACCCTGTGGGGCAGTTTTGATTTCTCCTATGAATCAAATTCGACTGGATGGCAACGGGTTTGGTTTTTTCTTGGTTGATAAAATGGGGTATAAGAATCTTTGGAAGTTCTTTTCTCTTTGGAACATTTTTGACTACCTCACCGAAATGTTAACCTGATTTGCAAATTGTATATTAAATAAACTTCAATCAATTTCTATTATTGGCTTACAATGATTTTTGTTTTAATAATACCAAGGCCAGAGATTCTTAAAGGGAACACAAAGGGATAGGGAAGCTCTAAGAATGATATTCTAAAAGACAAGTTCCAGTGATTCCACTGAGTAAGAAGGGGATGTATCTAAAGCTACAAATGTGTTGTGAATGGAGCTCTCAGATGAGCTCAGGCTAACCTAAAACGTCAAGGATGAATACAAAAATGTAAGACCAACTCTAAGGATAATGTGGCAGAGTAGCCAGATTGAAAAATGATCTCTGTATAGACCTATGCATATATGCAGACTTAATCTACTGCAGATTAGTGGGGAAATGCTGAACTATTTACTAAATGATACTGGGGCAATTATCTATGTGGAAAATTATAAAACTGAATTCCATATCATACCATAAACAAAAATATTTAACAGGATGAAAATTCTAAACATGAAAAGTAATGTTTTAAAAGAAGGAAATACTGAAGATAGGGAGAAAATCCTTATAATTTTAGGATAGAAAAGAGTTTTTGTAAACAAAATTAAAATACATGCAAAATAAAAAGATTGTCATTTGATTATGTTAAATTTTAAGACATTTGTATATCCAAAAATATCATAAACAAAGTAACAATTCAAGTCACACATTGAGAAAAAGTATTGATAAATGTGAATGACTTACAAAGATTAGTTTCTTGAGTATATAAAGAAATTCTATAAATCAATTTAAAAAAAGACAACTCAATGTTTTTTTTTTTAAAAAAAGGACAGAAAATATGAACAGACGTACAGGCCCTTTACAGGAAAGGAAACTTGAATATCCACCAAACATATGAAAACATATGATGTTCTTTTTTATTGGTAATTGTCATTGTTGTTGTTAGTTGCCATCTGGTTGAATCCGACTCATGGTGACCCCATGTGTGTCAAAGTAGAACTTCTCCATAGGGTTTTCAAGGCTATGACCTTTGGAAAGCAGATCTCCAGGCCTTTCTTTCAAGGCTCCTCTGGGTAGGGTCGAACCGCCAACCTTTCAGCTAGTAGTTGAATGCTTAATCGTTTGCGTCACCCAGGGACTCCTTTTACTGGTAATTAGGAACATTACAACTGTAATGATATAGCATTAGTTTGGCAAAAATTAAGAATTCTGACAATGCCACGTATTGGTGAAGATGTAGAGCAAAGGGAATTTTCATCTACAGTAAAACCTGTGAAAGCAAGAAACTGTGTAAGGCAGAAACTTGTCAGAGAAGGAAAATTCAAATATTTTCCAATAATAGAGAGTGACAGAAATGTGGTAAGACTGCACCCTGTCACAGGCGGGAAACTTGCAAGACCTGGAAAAACAAGACAGTCCCATAGAGTTCCTGCTCTCACAGGTTTCACTGTAGTAGTAAGAGGGTACATTGGTATATTTACTTTGGAAAGCAACCTGGCAATTTACACTGAGGTAGAAGATATGCATGCCTTGTTGTTGTTTGGTGCTATTGAGTCGGTTCCGAATCCTAGCGATCCTATGTACAACAGAACAAAATACGGCCCAGTCCTGTGCCATCCTCACGATTGTTGTTATGCTTCAGCCCATTGTTGCAGCCACTGTGTCAGTCCATCTTGTCAAGGGTCTTCCTCTTCTTTGCTGACCGTCTACTTTACCAAGTATGATGCCCTTCTCCAGAGACTGGTCCCTCCTGATAACCTGTCCAAAGTATGTGAGATGAAGTCTTGCCATCCTTGCCTCTAAGGAGCATTCTGGCTGTACTTTTTCATGCATGTCCTAGTATCCAGCAATTCTACTCTTAGGTAAAATTTCCTTTAGAAAAATTTTCATTTGTGTGTCCAAGGAGCTATGAATAAGAATGCTCATAACTAAATTGTAGGTGACAGCAAACATTTGGTAACAACATAAAGAGCCCATCCACTGGGGAATGGGTAAATAACATGTAATAAATTCATTCAAGGAAATTCTCTACAGCAATGGAAATGAATAAACTTAAAACTATATGCTTCCCCACAAATGAAGCAAGATACAGAAAAATACATACAAAAAGACACCAATGGTATAAAATTTTAAAACACACAAAACAATCCTACATATAATATTTAAGGATATATACACATGTACTAAAGTTATAACAAAATGCACGGAAATGAAAAACACTAAATTTAGGAGAGTCATCATTTTTGTAGGAGAGGAGGAAGGAAGATACAATTATATAATACAAACTGTATCAATAATATTTTATTTCTTAAGCTGTTTATTTCTCAGTCAACACAGATTACATTATTCCTCATATCTTTTTGTAAGTCTGAAATGTTTCACAGTACATTTAAAAAGAAAAATAATCTTGATCTTATTTTCCTGACTGTAGGCTCATAATGATAGAGAGGTATTGCCCTCACATCTTCTTTTCCAATCAAGCCTATATGGGCGAGGATTTGGGCTCTTCTTCACTGGTGTGTGTGTTCGGGGTGGGGGTGGGGGGCAAGGTGAGATTTGTAGCTCATTTGTGTTTCAATGACTGCCCTGAATAAAAAGTCTTTCAGGCCTGTGTTGGAAAGAAATTAACCTGGAGCCAAGGATGGCTCCTGTAGTTTCAGGAGGGAGGTCAGAGTTGTAATGCAGGCTCAACCCCAATGGAATATGTGAAGTCAGGAGTCTGGAAGATTCTGGTGCTTGCAATAAAAGAAGGGAGTAGCCTGACTAAAGAGAAACAAGGGCCTCCTGAGACTAGGGTGGCAATAGGGGTTGAGGGTTTTCATAAGAGGTGTAGACGTTTGTCCCTCCTACATGACAGAGCCCAGGCCGTCGAGGCTGGCATAAGAGCAGAGGCCATGAGAGCACACCAAATTTCTGTGTGCTGAGCAAAGCTGTGGTCAGTGGGGAGATGACAATGAGGACATCTCTATGGCCCACAATAAAACCAAAAAAACCTGTTGCCATCAAGCTGATTCTGACTCATAGTGACTCTACAGGACAGAGTACAACTGCCCCATAGGGTTTCCAAGGAATGGCTGGTGGAGTCAAACTGCTGACCTTTTGGTTAGCAGCCATATCTCTTAACCATTGAACCACCACAGCTCCAGGGCTCCAATAGGCAAGTCCAAATCCAGGGAAGATAGTACACTGTTAGTAGGCAAAAGGAAGGAAACAGAGCTAGAAGTCTCTACTTTTCCCATTTTCTCTAGGGAGGAAAATAATCTCCAATCTAATGGGTCAGACCAAGAGCAAAAAGAGAAAACTTGAAGTCCCAAGTAAGTGATCTATAGAGCTGAAGCATTAGATGAACCAACAAACTGGGTCATCAGTGAGATTTAGCTTCTAAGAAAATGAATCCCAGATTAGACTGCACTGACAGACTTACAGGGTCAGGTCACCAGAGGGTGAGAAATCCCAGTGGTGCCAATTAGACCGCATCCAGATCTGAGGAACGGAGGAACAGCCAAAAATGCTCAGAAGTGAGTGATGAAGTTGAACTTTCGGCTAACCATGTGCTGTGAAGAGCTGTTCATAAGTATGCCAACCCACTCACAGAAAACCTTGTAACCCTTTTGCTTTAAATAGGTAAACATTACATAAGAAAACATAATTTTATGGATTTTTATATTGTCATTGGGATAATGTCATTTTAACTATCCATATTACCTCATTTTTAAGTGAGCTCTATTTCTTCTCAGGTAAATTTCTGAAAATCAATGAGCAGTAAAGTATACTTAGAAGATCATACAAAAGTTACTTGTATAAAATGTTCATATTTTAAGACTATCTATAGGAGGGAAAAAGACAGAAAGGAAATATGCCAAAAATGTTAGCAGAGAATTGTTTTGGTTGGTGAGACTACAGGTGAAAAGGGAAAAGTAGAGTATGGCAGAAGGTGGGGGATGCTGTGGAGAAAATGAAGGAGGAAAGAGGAATAGGGAATGCTGGAGTTTTAAATAAAGCAGTTATGAAAAGCCTCATTGAGAATATGATAGCAAAAAAACCAATGGTGAGTAGAACTGTGCTCCACAGGGTTTTCAGGGCTGTCACCTTTTTTTCTCTAGCCAGGCTTCCCCCACCCCCAGGCATCTCTGCATGAGTTTGAACCAGCAACCTTTAGGTTAGTAGTAAAACGCTTAACTGTTTGCACTACCTAGGGACTCCAAGAATATGATACTCAAGCCAAAGACCCCAAAGAAGTGCAAGAATGACCATGTAGCCTTTTAGAGTAAGAGTTCCCAGGGAAGAGGGAAGTGAAAGTCTCTGAGCCTGGATCATGCCTGACTCTTGCTGCTGCTCTCAGGAATCCGGAGGCCAATGTGGCTGGAGTAGAGGAAGTGACAGGGAGAGTTGTAGGAGTGAGGTCAGAGTTGTAATGTGAGCTCAAACAGCATCAGGCATTGTATGCCATTGTAAGGACTTTGGCTTTTATTCTTGAGAGGACTGAGAAGTCACTGAAAGATAACAAGGCATGATCTTGTTGTTAGACCACCTTCTCAGCTTTGGTGACACTGCTCTGGGACGGACCTACTTAGCTCATAGAGAGTAGAATCATTCTTTTTCTCTATCCACAGTTTAGTCTCAGCCACAAAATGGGAAGCAGAGACATTCCAATCTCCTGTCACCTTTCTTCCCAGGGGAGAGGGGGCTGATCCAATTGGTTAGATTAGGCAAAGGAAGATTGGGCTTCTGTACCTCAAACAGTCCCTCTTCCTCCCTTTCTTCTACCATCTTCTCCTTCTCTTGCTTCTCTCTTTCCTGCCTCCTCTCTTCACTCCCTAACAATCTTGCCTGGAGGAAGCACTGTTAGTCTCCTTGCTCCTGCAGCCAGGTGGTGAGCAGACCCAAGGCAGGTTTTCCCCATTCTGTGATAGGCAAGTTGATACATTTCAGGAGGAAGTAATAGAAAACCTGATTTTGGTCTCAGGTTCAAGCAACCTTTCATAATCCAGCTTCCATAGCAATAAAGGTGATATTTTTAAATGAATGTGAATTCTATGATTTTCAATGGAAAGTGGCATATGATGCATTATCAAGCTCATACCCATATAGCTTAGATAGTGTCTTAGTCATCTAGTGCTGCTATAACAGAAAACCACAAGTGAATGGCTTTAGCAAAGAGAAGTTTATTCTCTCACAGTCCAGTAGGCCACAAGTCCAAATTTAGGGCGTCAGCTCCAGGGGAATGCTTTCTCTGTTGTCTCTGCAGGAAGGTCCTTGTCATCAATCTTCCCTTGGTCTAGGAGCTTCTCTGCGTAGGAACCTCAGGTCCAAAGGATGAGCTCTGCTCCTGACACTGCTTTCTTGGTGGTATGAAGTTCCCATGTGTCTCTGCTTGCTTCTCTCTTTTATATCTCAAAAGAGATTGGCTTAAGACACTATCCAATCTTGTATACCTCATCAGTATAACTGCCGCTAATCCATCTTATTAGATCACAGTGATTGAATTTACAACACATAAGGAGATCACATCAGATAACAAAATGGTATACAATTATACAATATGGGGAATCATCATCTAGCCAAGTTGACAGATATTTTTGGGGGACACAATTCAATCCATGACAAATGCTGTGTTTGGACTCACTTTCAGGTTCTAAACCCTGTCTACTCTCAGAAGTAAATGAATTGCCCTGCTTCTCTCAACTGATTCAGGTTACTCCCTGTCCCTACTGAAAAGGGACCAAGATTGGACAAATGCCATGATTTATGGACAGATTTTATGAAGATAAATTATTTTCCACTTTATGTATCTTCACTCTAAGATGATGTCTCTGAATTAGGTGGGGTGCAGCCTAAGCTAATATAAAAATGGAGACCTCCAACTCATGGTTACTTAAAAATAAAAGTTTATTGCTCTCTCATGTAACAATTCAGAAATAGGTAGCACAGGGCTCGTACGCTGGCTTTGCTTCTCAACTACAGCTTCTATTCCTGAGTCCAAACGGGTTGTTGCATTTCCTGCCATCAAATGTGCATCCCAGCCCATGGAAAAGGGAAAGAGGAGTGTAAGTCCATCTTTTTAAGGGCGTATCCCTAGAAGGCACTGCACATCAATTCCACTCATGTTCCATTGACCAGAACTTAGTCACATGGCCACACTTAGCTGTGAGAAACAGTGGGGAGTGTAATCTTTTGCAGAGTAGTCCCATGTCTAGCAATTCTACTGTTAAAGGAAGAAAAGGACAATACAGACTGGAAGACAATTAGTAATATCTCTAGGGATGAAATTTCTTACCGATCTCCTGTTCTATTGATACTTCCTCCAGGATGGATCTAAGAGCGAATCCTTCTTTCTTTCTTCAACGACAAGCTGAGTTTAGGCCCTCAACATCTCATACCTACATATGTTTCCTAGCTGATCATTCTTTCTCCAGATTTTTCCTTCTGAATCCAGCTGCTCAAAAACCTTTTTCAAGGCTATTTTAAAATATTATTTCACTTGGTTAAAAAAATGCATTGTAGCACTATATTCCCATTGTAGTATTTCTAACTTTCAAGACCTACAACACTTATTTTTTCTCCTTGAATCTATTTACTGATTTATACATAACTCACTTACTTCTTCATCAATGGTTCCTTCATACTCCTTGATTATTCCCACTTCTGTGCCTTACTTATATTCTGACATCTGCATGAAGTACTTTCATGTCTTCACCATCCATTCATTCCTATTCCATTCAAGATCAGTTCCATCTTAACTTCCTCCATGAAGCTTTACTGTTTAACCATGGTATTTGTCCTTATTTTGCGTTCCTCTAGCATTTGGCATACGTATTCCATAAACTTTATTAATGAATTAGTGCTTCCTGCATATGCATTTGTCATCTTACATTTCATGGCTGTGAGAGACATCTTGACTCCAGCCAGACTAAAAGATTCTTGATAATTGAGTTCATAATTCAGTTTCATTGTTGAAGCCCTGGTGGTGTAGTGGTTAAGAGCTCAGCTGCTAACCAAAGAGTCAGCAGTTCAAATCCACCAGCAGCTCCTTAGAAACCCTATGGGGCAGTTCTACTCTGTCCTATAGGGTCACTATCAGTTGGAACTGACTAGATGGCAATTAACAACAAGGACAACATATTGATTAGATTTTCTGCCCTCCCTCTCTCCACCCCTCCTTCCTTTTCCCTCCCTTCCTTTCTTCCATGATTATGCTCAAAGTACAAATAATTATTGAATGAATGTAAACCCATTGAACTATTGAATAAGTATAGCTTGGTAGATAAGAGCACAGGTTCTGGGGCAGAGTGGCTGGCTTCAAATTATAGCTCTACCACTTAATAGCTATTGGACTTTGGGCAAGTTATTTAACCTCTCTGTACCTCAGTTTCCACTTCTGTAAATTGGGGATAATAATGCATCTAAGTCATAAGGTTGTTGTGAGGTTTAAGTAAGTTAACACATATAAAGCACTGAGAACAGTGCTTGCACATAGTATGTGTTCCATACATGTTATCTATTTTTGTTATTGTTATTATAATGAATCAGGAAGAGAGCAAGAGGCTATGGGAGACACCAAAGTCAAATAAGATGCAGTCTCTGCCCTTGAAGAGCTTACAACGTACGAGGGGCTTAAAATCAGTTACGTCCAATAAATGTCTCAGAACTGATTTTGTGAAGAAATTATCCTTTTTTTTAAAAAAAGAGATTATCCTAATTCTGGAAGGAAAACATGGAAAATGCATAGCTAAGAACACCCTAAATTTGAGGTAAGTATATTATATCATAGAGGACATGAACAGTTGATTTTGGAGCCAAGCAATCCATATAACTTGACGTTTTAATAGCGTCCAAATTTTGTACAGATGTTCACCCTAAACATTCCCCAACTTCCCACATACCTTACTCTGAGTTTGCTTTTCCCTAAGACTGACAGGACAATAGGACACAGCCTGACTCTGCCAAGTCACAACCACACACCTCTGTTACCCAAGATGGACAAAACCCAAGCCTTGCTCCCACATAAACACAAGAAAAGCTTCTTGTGCAGCCTCTGGGAAAGCTTTGGCTAAGTTCTAAAGAGTCAATTAAAGGCGACTTAAAAAACAAAATTAACTTTTAACAAATATTGTCAAAATGTTGATGAAAAAATTAGACTCGAGACTAAGATAATACAAATAAGTATTTTATTTAAAAGAAACTGACTATTGTATCCCACATTTTTCAGTATCTCTGGTCTTTTCTTTGTGAATTAACATTGTAGAACAAATTTGATTTTCCCAATAAAATTGCTGGTTCACCAATCTCAACTATGGTACCAAAATAAAAGGTAAAATAAACTCCTAGGATGGTGAATTAAAAAAAAAAAAACCTAAGAAAATGCATTTATTATAAAATTCTATTTCAAGAAAATTTATTTCAGATATAATATTGAAAATAGTAATCAAACTTAAAATGTCTTGTGATAAGAATTCAAAAACATCAACTGGGGAACAAACAAAAATAAAACATGAAATTATTCCATACCAGTGAAAATCCAATCTAATCTATACACATCAAATAAAAATTGGATTCAAGGGAAAATAATCCCCCTTTTTCTAATCAACTATTGATTTTCTTTTTAGAAATTGTTGGTATGATTTTTAAAAATCTGATGCAGCTGTCACTAGCTAATGTCTAGGCCATGATTTGTCTTATGGGATGGCACTAGACTCCATTTGCTGACTTCACCATTAAATTGAGAGTCATTGGGTGACTTATAGTCTCATTAAGTAGAGAATTTCTCTTAATGATATAATTTGTGGTGCTGAATTCTCCTTTAGCTTCTGTGAACAGCAATTATGTATACTAAATTTTTTTTCAATTCTTTATAATGCCAAATTAATAAATAAAAAATAAAAAAAAAATCTCTAATCTCTATTATTGACTAAGCCACATACACACAGAAAGTCATTAGAATACATGTTAAGTGAGTTGGCTTAATTTAATGAATTTTTGTTTACCTTTAATTCATTAAGTATCACAAATATCATTTGACAAAGCAAGATAAAATAAACCGAAAGAACTTAAAAGCTCATTATATTTCTCACTCTTGTCATACATAGATTTTCATATAACTTATTAGATAATAATTTATCTTGGATTGCCCTTATGTTTTGTTTTATTTGAAATGGCATATTGTATTTCTTCATTTTATATAATTTCTGCTTCATCATGCTTTCAGTTTTATATGTTCAATTACTTCTAGTTTTAGTCAAATTAATTTGTGACCTTTAGTGACTAAAACATTTTAAAAACCTAAATAATGAATTCACATCACTGTCAAAACATTTTTATTAAATTGAAATTTCTAAAAATATTTTCATTTGCCAAATGTTTGCTCTGTCTTCAAAATTTCCAGCGAAGAGACTATACAAGGCTTTATAGGATTTCCAAACTACTTTTGTAGTTTTAGCACTATAGACTGCCCATTGAAGCTGAAATGTACTTCAAATTTCCATTATTACAATTCTGAGCCCTTTAGATATTATTTAGCTTTCTTACAGAAAACTTTTACTTTTCTTTGCTATTATAAATTTATGGTTGTAAATATACACTTCATTGAGGAAATATTTAAAATGATTAATTTATTCATATCTTTATAACATCATTTAGAGTTATTAAAATATGTGACTGTGCCAAATTCAAAATATCTAGAAATTTTTCTAAAATATTGGCTGAAATTCCAATTTCCTCCCCAGCATTATGTGGCACTGTTTAAAACCTAGTAAAGTTTTCATGTATTTAATCTTATTGGGATCATTTTTCTTGAATACCTTCAGTAAAGTTTGATACATTTTTTTCCAGACATTACTTTGAGTTTCACAGTTTCAATGAAAGCCATTAAACTACTTTTAAAATCGGGATTTTTGCCTTTTAAGAAGAAAGTTGTATGTATAACAGTTAAAGCTTTGCAGTACTGATATTTCTTCTTGTTTTGATTCCTAAAATGTTCTTTGTTTTGTCAGTAGGTATGTTTTGCAAGTGGGGCCATGAATCTATATTGCAATGACAAGTCTGTACTAATAAGTTTTATTAAATATTTTATCCCTGATAATTCTTGATTATATTTAACATTAACAACACAGTAGACAGTGCTAACAATTTGAGTGGTCCTTTTAATATGTATTTTTGTTTCCTCAACTGAAACTCTTAGGAAATATTTTTAAAAGGTATTATTTCAAGTTATCTATTTGTTATGGATTGAATTGTGTCCCCCCAAAATATTTGTTGCAAATCCTAACCCTGTACCTGTGGTTATAATCCCATTTGGGAATGTGTTTTCTTTGTTATGTTAATGAGGAAGTGTCAATGTGGTATGTTTTAACTCAATCTATTTTGAGATATAAAAGAGTAGATTAAGCAAGCAAACAAGCAACCACAATGGAGGGAAAGATATAGGCCATATGATCTCCAAGTAACATAGGAACAGAAGCTAAAAGAGACAAGGACCTCTCCCAGAGCGACCGAGAGTCTTCCCCTAGAGCCAGCATCCTCAATTTGGACTTTTAGCCTCCTAAACGGTGAGAAAATAAACTTCTGTTGATTAAAGCCACCCACTTGTGGTATTTCTATTATGCAGCACTAGGCAACCAAGACACTATTGTCGAAACTAATTTATGATATCCTTTTAATTTTCTCATTGATGACTGCAATCTTTATTTAAATCATGAGCTTTAATTGAACATGATTGCTTTTTGGATGAAATATGTATTTAGTACTTTCAATTTTCAACATTACAATTTTTGAGCACTGTTTGCACTCTACATTCACGTTACTTGCAGTAAGTCATATTTTCAATTTCAGAAAAGAAAATTATTTTGTATTCATTTTTGTACAGTATCAAAAGACATTTCAGGATGTTTCAGCAAGTGTTCCAAGCTATAGTTTATTATTACATTCTTCCAGAGTTAGGGTATGCATGTTTATGACATTTAAAGGAATGTTAAGCTTATCAATGCTTTGTTGACACTGCGTTCTGGATTTTTTTTTTTCAATTTAAAGCTTTTAATTCAAGTATAATATCCATATGGAAAAGTGTACATGCTGTAAGTGCACAGCTTGATAAGTTTTCACAAACTTAACGCACCCATGTAACTATCACCCAGATTAAGAAATAGAACATTCCAGCATCCTAAAATCCCCAACCGCCTTACCCTCTCTTCAGCCACTTCCTTCCCCTTTGTTATGGATTGAATTGTATCCTCCCCCTAAAAATGTGTGCCCACTTGGCTAGTCCATGATTTTCAGTTTTGTGTGATTGTTTACCATTTTGTCATCTGATGTGATTTTCCTACGTGTTGTAAATCCTACCTCTATGATGTTAAGGAGGTGGGATTAGTGGCAGTTATGTTAATGAGGCAGGACTCAATCTACAAGATTAGATTGTGTCTTAAATCAATCTCTTTTGAAATATAAAAGACAGAAGGGAGCACAGAGACAGGGGGACCTCATACCACCAAGAAAGCAACTCAGAAGCAGAGTGTGTCCATTGGACCTGAGGTTCCTGTGCTGAGAAGCTTCTACACCAGGGGAAGATTGATGACAAGGACCTTCCCCCAGAACTGACAGACAGAGAAAGCCTTCCCTTAGAGCTGGCACGCTGAACGTGGACTTCTAGCCTCCTAAACTTTAAGAGAATAAATTTCTCTTTGTTAAAGCCATTTGCTTGTGGTACTTCTATCATAGCAGCACTAGGCAGCACTAGATGACTAAGACACCCCTCAAGCACAACCACCATCACAATAGCATTGATTAGCTTGCCTGTTTTTTTTGTTTGTTTTCGTTTTGGTACTTTACATAAATAAAATCACAATGTGTGTATTTTTTGTGCCTGGTTTCTTTGCTCAACATGTTTTTGAGACTCACCTATATTGTTATATGCAGTTATATGTAGTTATATTTCCATTACTGCAGAACTTTCTACTGCACAGAGCTGCAAACGTGTTGGTGAACATATGGAATTGCTGTGTCATAGGGTAGGTATATGTTCAGCATTGTTAGAATAATAGACACTATCATTTTTGCATGCTCATTTTGAATATTTTACTATAAATTCATTTTTAAAATATTAAAACACCTGTGCTTACTATTTACCTAAGAATTACAATGCAGTAACAGTAAAGCAAAATAGAAAACTAAACTATTTAGAAGCACTAGTAACTGCTAGATCATGGAATGCCTCATAGGTAATGCACAATGCAGCCACATTTCTCACCATGAGACAGATCAAACTGGCAGATAAAGTTCCAAACGTTTCTCAGATGTCATTACAACAGGAGGCCCATTTATCAATGGTTGTCACAGTAGAACTAATGAATCTGTATTAGTTTACATAATTTACTAATTTTCATGCTTTTACAGTTATAATTTACCAATGCTATAGACATATTACAATATTTTAACAATTAGGACAACCATGCTGGTGTCAGATAAGCACCAGACCTGCTAATATTCCCAGCCAACTAGCACTGAATATTATCAATGTTTTCAATTTTGGGCAATCTGATGGTAAAAACTGATACCTTGTTATTTTAATGTGCATTTAATCATGAATGAATTTGTGCATTTTTACATATATTTGTTGTTCATTTTATTATTTCCCCCCATGAACTTCTCAATTATATTCTTTGCCCATTTTTAATTATTGATTTATATTCTCTAATATATACAGATTTGCATTGGGCAAATCTGCTGCAAAAGACCTCTTTAAAGCGTTCAAAAGTAAAGATGTCACTCTGAAGATGAAGGTGCGCCTGGCCCAAGCCATGGTGTTTTCAATAGTCTCATACGCACGTGAAAGCTGGACAATGAATAAGGAAAACCGAAGAAGAATTGACGTCTTCGAATTCGGGTGTTGGTGAAGAATATTGAATATATATCATGGACTGCCAAAAGAATGAACAAATCTGTCTTGGAAGAAGTATCGCCAGAATGCTCATTAGAAGCAAGGATGGCTAGACAATGTCTCACATACTTTGGACATGTTATCATGAGGGATCAGTCAGTCCCTGGAGAAGGACATCATGCTTGGTAAAGCAGAGGGTCAGCAAAAGACGAGGACCCTGAATGAGATGGATTGACACGGTGGCTGTAACAATGGGTTCAAGCATAACCATTGTGAGGATGGTGCAGAACCGAGCAGTATTTCGTTTTGTTGTATGTAGGGTCACTATGAGTTGGAACCAGCTCGACAGCACCTAACAACAACAATATATACACACACACACATACAGTCTCTGAGAGACGCAAGTGGTTAAGTGTTCAGCTACTAGGTGTAAGACTGGCTGTTCAATACTACCAAGAGATGCCTCAGAAGAAAGGCCTGGCAATCTAATTTTTTTCCATTTTTTTTAAAAATTGTACTTTAAGTGAAAGTTTTCAATTCAAGTTAGTCTCTTATACAAAAATTTATACATACGTTATTATGTGACCCTAAATGCTCTTCCTATTCTGTGACAGCACACTCCTCCTTTCCACCTCTGATTTTTGCTTATTGTTATAGTTTAAATGAAGTTTACTATTCAAGTTGGTCTCTCAAACAAAAATTTGTATGTACGTTGTTATGTGACTCTAATTGCTCTCCCCATACTGTGACAGCACGCTCCTCCTTTCCACCCCTGATTCCCCATGTCCATTCAACCAACTCCTAACTGTCTCTGCCTTCCCATCTCACCTCCGGACAGAAGCTGCCCGTTTAGTCTCTTGTATCTACTTGAGCTAAGTGGCACACTCCTTAAGAGTATCATTTTATGTCCCACAGTCCAGTCCAATCCTGGTCTGAAGAGTTGGCCTGAGAAATTGTTTTATTTCTGGGCTGACAGAGAATCCAGGGGCCAGGCTTTCCGGGATTCCTCCAGTCTCAGTCAGACCATTAAGTCTGGTCTTCTTACTAGCATTTGAGTTCTGCACCCTACTTTTCTCCTGCTCCATCCGGGACTCTCTGTTGTGTTCCCTGTCAGGGCAGTCATTGGTGGTAGCCGGGCACCATCTAGTTCTTCTGCTCTCAGGCTGATGAAGTCTCTGGTTTATGTGGCCCTTTCTGGCTCTTGGGCTAATACTTTCCTTGTGTCTTTAGTGTTCTTTATTTTCCTTTACTCCAGGTGGTTGACCAATTGATGCATCTTAGATGGAGGCTTGCAAGCTTTTAAGACCCTAGACGACACTCACCAAAGTAGGATACAGAACATTTTCTTAATAAACTTTGTTATGCCATTTGACCTAGCTATCCCCTGAAAGCATGGTCCCCACACCCCTACCTCTGCTACTCTGTCCCTCAAAGTGTTTGATTGTATTCAGGAAAATTCTTAGCTTTGGTTTAGTCCAGTTGTGCTGACATCCCTTGTAGTGTGTGCTGTCCTTCCCTTCACCTAGGATAATTCTTATCTACTATCCTGTTAGTAAATAACCTTCACCCTCCCTCCCCACCCTCGGAACCATCAAAGAATGTTTTCTTCTGTGTTTAAACCTTTTCTTGAGTTCTTATAATAGTCATCTTATACAATATTTGTCCTTCTGTGACTGACTAAATTTACTCAGCATAATTCCCTCCAGATTCCTCCATGTCATGTTTCCCCGCTTCATCGTTGTTCTTTATCATGGCATAGTATTCCATTGTGTGGATATACCACAATTTGTTTATGCATTCGTCCGTTGATGGGCACCTAGGTTGTTTCCATCTTTTTGCTATTGTGAACTGTGCTGCAATGAACGTTGGTGTGCATATATCTATTCGTGTGATGGCTCTTATTTCTCTAGGATATATTCCAAGGAGTGAGATAGCTGGATCGTATGGTACTTCTATTTGCAGATTTTTAAGGACGTGCCAAATCGATTCCTAAAGTGGTTGTACCATTTTACATTCCCACCAACAGTGTATAATTGTTCCAGTCTCTCCACAACCTCTCCAGCATTTATTATTTTGTGTTTTTTTTTAATTTATTATTAATGCTAGCCTTGTTGGGGTGGGATGATATCTCATTGTAGTTTTGATCTGAATTTCTGTAATGGCTAATGATCGTGTCCATTTCTTCATGTGTCTGTTAGCTGCCTGAATGTCTTCTTTGGTGAAGTGCCTGTTCATATCCTTTGCCCATTTTTAATTAGGTTATTTGTCTTTTTGTTGTTGAGGTTTTGCAGTATTTTGTAGATTTCAGATATTAGATGCTGATTGGATTTGTCGTAGCCAAATTTTTTTTCCCAGTCTGTAGGTTGTCTTTTTACTCTTTTGGTGAAGTCTTTTGATGAGCATAAGTGTCTGATTTTTAGGAGCTCCCATTTATCTAGTCTCTCTTCTGGTGCTTGTGCATTGTTTCTTATGGTTCATTTTGTGTTTATGCCATGTATTTGGGCTCCTAGCGTTGTCCCTATTTTTTCTTCCATGATCTTTATTGTTTTAGATTTTATATTTAAGTCTTTGATCCATTTTGAGTTAGTTTTTTGCATGGTGTGAGGTACGGGTTTTACTTCAGTTTTTTGCAGATGGATATCCAGTTCTGCCAGCACCATTTGTTAAAGAGACTGTCTTTTCCCCAGTTAACAGACTTTGGGCCTTTGTCAAATATCAACTGCCCATAGGTGGATGAATTTATGTCTGGATTCTCAATTCTGTTCCATTGATCTGTGTATCTGTTGTACCAGTACAAGGCTGTTTTGACTACCGTAGCAGTATAATAGATTCTAAAATCAGGTAGTGTGAGTCCTCTCACTTTGTTCTTCTTGAGTAATGCTTTATTTATTCAGGGCCTCTTCCCTTTCCATATGAAGTTGGTGATTTGTTTCTGAATCTCATTAAAAAAAGCCATTGGAAGTTGGATTGTGATTACATTGTATCCATAGATTGCTTTGGGTAGAATTGACATTTTCACAATACGGAGTCTTCCTATCCAAGAGCAAGTATGTTCTTCCACTTATGCAGGTCTCTTTTGGTTTCTTGCAGTATTCATTGTATAGGTCTTTTACGTCTCTGGTTAGATTTATTCCTAAGTATTTTATCTTCTTGGGAGCTATTGTAAATGGTATTGATTTGATGATTTCCTCTTGGAAGTTCTCTTTGTTGGTATAGACAAATCAAACTGATTTTTGTATGTTTATCTTGTATCCTGATACTTTGCTGAAAACTCCTATTAGTTCCTGTAGTTTAATTGTGGATTCTTTGGGGTTTTCTATGTATAAGATCATATCGTCTGCGAATAGAGATGGTTCGACTTATTCCCTACCAATTTGGATGCCCTTTATTTCTTTTTCTAGCCTAATTGTTCTGGCTAGGACCTCCAGCACAGTGTTGAAGAAGAGTGGTGATAAAGGGCAATCCTGTCTGGTCCTCATTCTCAAGGGGAATGCTTTTAAAGTCTCTCCATTTAGGATGATGTTGGCTCTTGGCTTTGTATAAATGCCCTTACTTAAAGTGAGGAATTTCTGTTCTATTCCTATTTTGTTGAGCGTTTTTACCATGAATGGGCATTGGACTTTGTCAAATGCCTTTTCTGCATCGATTGATGAGATCATGTGGTTCTTATCTTTTGTTTTATTTATGTGATGGATTACATTGATTGTTTTTCTGATGTCGAACCATCCCTGCATACTTGGTAAAAATCCCATTTGATCATGGTGAATTATTTTTTTGATATGTTGCTGAATTCCATTGGCTAGAATTTTGTTGAGGATTTTTGCATCAACGTTCATGAGGGATATTGGTGTGTAATTTTCTTTTTTTGTGGCGTCTTTACCTGGTTTTGGTATCAGGATTATGCTGGTTTCATAGAATGAGTTTGGGAGTATTTCTTCCTTTTCTATACTCTGAAATATCTTTAGCGGTAGTGGTGTTAACTCTTCTCTGAAAGTTTGGTAGAATTCTCCAGTGAAACCGTCCAGGCCAGGGTGCTTTTTGTTGGGAGATTTTTTAGTAACCTTTTCAATCTCTTCTTTTGTTATAGATTTATTTAGTTGTTGTACCTCTGTGTTAGTTTAGCTAGGTAGTGAGTTTCTAGAAATTTGTACACTTCCTCTAGGTTTTCAAATTTGTTAGAGTACAATTTTTCATAGCATTCTGTTATGATTCTTTTAATTTCACTTGGGTCTGTTGTGATATCACCCATCTCATTTCTTATACGGGTTATCTGCTTCCTCTCCTGTTTTTCTTTTGTCAGTTTGGCCAAGGGTTTATCAATTTTGTCAATCTTTTCAAAGAACCAGTTTTTGGTCTTGTTAACTCTTTCAATTGTTTATCTATTTTCTATTTCATTTAATTCAACTCTAATTCTTATTATTGTCTTTCTTCTGGCGTCTGAGGACTTCCTTTGCTGTTCTCTTTCTACTTGTTCCAGTTGTAAAGTTAATGTTTTGATTATGGCCCTTTCTTCTTTTTGGACATGTGCCTTTAGTGCTATAAATTAACTTCTGAGCACTGCTTTTGCTGTGTTCCAAAGGTTCTGATAGAATGTGTTTTCATTCTCGTTTGAGTCTATGAATTTCTTTATTCCATCCTTAATTTCTTCTATAACCCAGTAGTTTTTGAACAAGGTGTTGTTTAGTTTCCATGTGCTTGATATCTTTTCGTTGCTTTTTCTGTTATTGACTTCTACTTTTAAGGCTTTATGGTCATAAAAGATGCTTTGTAATATTTCAGTGCTTTGGATTCTGTTAAGACTTGCTTTATGGTCTAATATGTGGTCTATTCTGGACAATGTGCAATGTGCATTGGAAAAGAAAGCATACTTGGCTGCTTTTGGGTGGAGTGTTCAGTATATGTCTATGAGATCAAGTTGGTTGACTGTAGCATTTAGATCTTCTGTGTCTTTGTTGAGCTTCTTTATGGCTCTTCTGTCCTTCACCGAAAGTGATGTGTTGAAGTCTCCCACTCTTTTCAACGCTGTTAGAGTTTGTTTTATGTATTTTGGATCCCTGTCCTTGGGTGCATAAATATTTATTATAGTTATGTCCTCCTGGTGTATTGACCCTTTAATCATTATATAGTGTCCTTCCTTATCCTTTGTGGTG
>NW_004443941.1:34561242-34563763 GCF_000243295.1 Trichechus manatus latirostris
CAGTTGTTTTCCTTCCAGGCTTTATATATGTCATCAAATTGCCTTCTTGCCTGCATGGTTTCTGCTGAGTAGTCCGAGCTTATTCTTATTGACTCTCCTTTGAAGATAACTTTTTGTTTATCCCTAGCTGCTCTTAAAATTCTCTCTTTATCCTTGGTTTTGGCAAGTTTGATTATAATATGTCTTGTTGACTTTCTTTTGGGATCTACATTATGTGGGTTTCGATGAGCATCTTGGATAGATATCTTCTCATCTTTCATGATATCAGGGAAGTTTTCTGTCAAGAAATCTTTAACAATTCTTTCTGTATTTTCTGTTATCCCCTCCTGTTCTGGTAGTCCAGTCACTCGTAGGTTATTCCTCTTGATAGACTCCTGCATTATTTTTAGCATTTCTTCATTTTTTAAAATCCTTTTAGCTGATTTTTCCTCAAATACGTTTGTGCCAAGCTCTTTATCTTCAATCTCACTAATTCTGACTTCCATTACCTCAATTCTGCTCCTATGACTTTCTATTGAGCTGTCTAATTCTGACGTTTTATTGTTAATCTTCTGGATCTGATTGTTATCTCTCTATGGATTCTTGCAGCCTGTTAAATTTGACATTACGCTCTTCTCTAATCTTTTTAATTTTCTCTATTGCGTGCTCTGAGTTTTGCTTAATTTCCTTCCTAATCTCTTGAAGAATTCTGTATGTTAATCTTTTGTATTCTGCCGCTGTAATTCTAAGAAATTTTCCTCCTCTGGAAAATTTCTAGGTTGTTTATTTTGGGAACTTGCTGAAGCCATCAAGGATTGCCTCTTTATGTGATTTGATATTGACTGTTGTCTTTGAACCACCAATAAGTTATTATATTTATTTTATGTCTGCTTACTGTGTCCTAGCTTCTTGTTTTGTTTTAATATGCCCAAATAGGCTGCTCGTGTGAGCTAGTTTGATTATTGGCATCTGTGAAGCTCTAATATCCTGTCATCAGGTGGTGAGATGTGTTACTAGGTATGTGAGCTCAGGAGTCTGCCAACTCCTCCTGCATGCATTCAGTTCAGGTGCCCAGGTAGATAGCCACCAGATGTGTGGTGCAGGCTCCACCTACAGTCCTACACAGGCATGGGTGATGATGTAGGCACAGGCATCTGGCTGCAACTGGCGGGAAGACTCTGAGCAAGGCAGGGGGCTGACGGCTGCCCCCGAGTGTCCAGAAGGAAAGTGTGCCTCTGTTCCCTAGAGCACGTAGGTGGTTGGGTTTTGCAGCTGAAGTATGAGCACCCAGTGCTGTTGGCTGTAAGGACTGGAGGGCATCTCTTATTTTTTGGCCCCTATCGCAGGTGGCTAGGTGGTGTGGGTGGAGCCACCATCCTCAGGCCCCTGATGTGGGTAGGTGAAGACCCTGCTTAATGAACAGAGCAGTGTCAAGCATCACAAATCTGCCACTTCACAGCTGAAACAGTTGAAGTTAGACTTCCGGTATATATCCTGTTGTACTGCAGTAATGAGAGCCTACCGTGTTGAAATGGGCCCACACAAGTCTATACAGCAGGAAAGTCACTCAAAGTCCATGGCTCTCTTATGCCTGTGTCTAGGCAATGGAGCTGCGCCTACCCTGAGTTCCTGGCTTAGGGGAGACGGCAGTTTTTTTTCCCAGTTTGTTAGTTTGTTCACTCCCCAAGGCCGGGAGAATGGCTCAGGGCATATGATGGGTCCTACTTGCAGCCCAGGGGACTCGGCAATTACTGAAGCAAATCCAGGACCCAGTGCAGAGCAGAGAGTGGGAAGGTAAATGAGAGAGAGGTTTTTCTCTAAGGGGGGTGTTTTCAATCTGCGCAGTCGGCCGGATGCAAGTACTTATCTTTCACCAATTGAGGGCTGCTTCTCACTGGTTCTGGGTGGCCGAGTAGACTCTCTGCCTTTGGGTCTCTCATGGTATGGAATAGGCCTCCAGAGCACGGCTACTTGCCTGCCTCACCACTCACTCCTGAGCTGATCAGGCCTGAAGGGTTCAGGTTCTCGCTGGGTCAGGTCTGGTAACTCCTTGTTGCTTCCAAACTGTCTCTCCCTCCCCCTGCCACTCAGTCTGGTTCCTCAACTTTGCCTTTGATGTTCATTGCTCCTAGCTGTCATATCTAATCAATTCACTTGTTTTTTTTTGAGTCTTTGTTGTAAGAGGGTCCACCGTAAGTGTCTGAATACTCCACTATCTTGACCCCGTCCCTGTTTTCAATTTTATATTTAGGTCTTTGATCCATTTTGAGTTCGTTTTTGTGCATGGTGTTAGACATGGGTATTGCTTCAGTTTTTTTGCACATGGATATCCAGTTATGCCAGCATCATTTGTTAAAGAGACTGTCTTTTCCCCAATTAATGGACTTTGGGCGTTTGTCAAATATCAGCTGCTCATAGGTGGATGAATTTATGTCTAGATTCTCAAATCTGTTCCATTGGTCTATGAATCTGTTGTTGTACTAGTACCAGGCTGTTTTGATTACCATGGCAGTATAATAGGTTCTAAAATCAAGTAGTGTGA
>NW_004443941.1:34564141-34566065 GCF_000243295.1 Trichechus manatus latirostris
TCTCTGGTTAGATTCATTCCTAAGTATTTTATCTTCTTGGGAGCTATTGCAAATGGTATTGATATGGTGATTTCCTCTCGGAAGTTCTCTTTGTTGGTATAGACGAATCCAACTGATTTTTCTGTGTTTATCTTGTGTGATGGTTAAGATTGTGTGTCAACTTGGCTGGACTATGATTCTCAGTGTTTATATGTGATCACTCCCATGATTGAATATACTGTGAATAGCCAATCAGATGAAAGGGAGTTTCCTTGTGGGTGTGGCCTGCATCTGAATATAAGCAGATGTTCTGGCTGTTTGCTGTCTCTGGATTCTGTAGCCGCCTCCTGTTGTCTCACCTCTGGTTCTTGGGACTTGAATTGTCAGCTTATCTGTTGAACTTGGGATTCATCGATCTTCACAGCTGTGAGAAGAGCCCTGCTCTCATCTGCTGATCTTGGTTTGCCAGACCCTGTGGCTATGTTTATCAGGAGAAACCTTGCGGTCTTGCCTGCTGATCTTGGAATTTGTAAAACTTCACAGCCTGTGAACGGGAGCCCTGCTCTCCAACATGCTGATCTTGGGCTTGCCAGCTTCTGTGGCTGCGTGAATTAAAAGAGGCCTCTACCCTGACCCAGGGACTTGGGACATTCTAGCCTCTATGATCGCATGAACTGTTTCCTTGATATAAATCTCTCTCTATATATATTTATATGCTTTAGTGGTTTTACTTCTCTAGAGAACCCAGCCTAAGACATTTGGTACCGGGAGTGGTTCTAGAAAAACAAAATTGTAAGGATGAGTTTTGTAAATTGGTTCTGAAGTCTGATTAGTCTGAAAGATTTTGATGACTCTGCTTCCAGCAGTACAGTGGGCACTGCTAGTCCATGGCTTGAGGTGGCGATACAAATACGCAAAATACCACCACCAGTAGATCAGGTATTGGTGAAAGGCGAGGCTCAGGGTGAACACATGTGTGATATCTTTCTACAGCTTTGTCAGAATAAGAAGTATAAGGAAGCTGGTTTGTTGGTCCTACTTTCGCTAGACAAACTGGTGAAAGAAAGAGATATGCTCAGGGCTTCAGAGTCAAAGCTCAAGTGCCACATAAATGACCTCAAGGCTTCCACTTGTGTTTTGAAAGAAAGCCTTATTTCTTGTAGTAACAGAGCTGAAATTACCAAAACCCAAACCCAGAATCTTATTGTAAGAGTGGCTGAATTACAATACCAGCTCAATTGCCAACATCGAGAGGTGTCTGAAGTTAAAGTAAGGGCATTGATTGGGAAGAAATGGGATCCTGAAACTTGGGATGGGGACATATGGGCAGATAATCAGGAAGCTGGGGACACTGAGCCCCTAAATTCTGTTGAATCACTGCTGCCAGCAGAACCACTCCCATCTGAAGAGATTACTTCATGTTTGTCTGCTAAGCCACCCTGCCCAGAAAAACCATTAGCCCCTCCACTCCCATCTAACGAGATTAGCCCTAGCCCAGCTGCATCTAAAGAGCCCTTGCCTGAGTCATTGCCTGGGGCATCGCCTGAGGCAGATGATGTACAAGACAATGCTGAACGTTCTCAAAACAATTCCACACTATCAATTCTGGCTTCTAGCCCTATAACTAGATTTAACTCCCAGTGAGCCCCAAAAGATGAAGTACAAAATGTGACCCAAGAGGAAGTATGGTACACTTCAAAAGAACTGCTTGACTTTTCTGATATGTACGAACAGAAACCTGGGGGATATGTGTGGGAATGGCTAATAAGGGTGTGGGATAATGGTGCAAGGAACATAAAGATAGATCATTCTGAGTTTATTGATATGGGTCGACTAAGCACAGATTGTTCATTCAGTGTTTTAGCTTGGGAAGTTAGGAAAGGATCTAATAGTTTATTTGGTTGGGTTGCTGAAGCATGGATTACGAGGTGGCCTACACTAAATC
>NW_004443941.1:34569071-34571850 GCF_000243295.1 Trichechus manatus latirostris
ACTACTGCCACTGCTATGTGCCCAGTCTGCCAGCAGCAGAGACCAATACTGATTCCTCCCATATGGCACCATCCCTCGAGGTGATCAGCCAGCAAACTGGTGGAAAGTTGATTACATTGGACCACTTCCATTATGGAAAGGGCAAATTTTTTTTTTTTTATTGTTGTGCTTTAAGTGAAAGTTTACAATTCAAGTTAGTCTCTCAAAATAATTTATACATACATTGTTTTGTGACCCTACTTGCTCTGCGTATACTGGGACAGCATGCTCTTCCTTTCCAACCTGGATTTCCCGTCTCCATTCAACCAGCTCCTGACCCTCTCTGCCTTCTCTTCTCGCCTCCAGATGAGAGCTGCTCGTTTAATCTCATGTATCTACTTGAGCTAAGAAGCACACTCTTCACAAGTATCATTTTATGTCCCATAGTCCAATCTCATCTTTGTCTGAAGAGTTGGCCTCAGGAATGATTTTAGTTTTGGACTAACAGGAAGCCCGGGGGCCACGTCTTCCAGGTCTCTCCAGTCTCGATCAAACCATTAAGTCTAGTCTTTTTACTAGAATTTGAGTTCTGCAATCCACTTCTCTCCTGCTTCGCCAGGGACTGTCTGTTGTGTTCCCTGTCAGGGCGGTTGTTGTGGTAGCTGGGCATCATCTAGGAAAGGGCAGTGTTTTGTCCTTAATGGAATAGACACTTACTCTGGATATGGATTTGCCTTCCCTGCACACAATGCTTCTGCCAAAACTACCATCCATGGACTTACAGAATGCATTATCCGCTATCATGGTATCCCACACAGCTTTGCCTCAGATCACAGCAAATGAAGTGCAGCAGTGGGCCCATGATCATGGAATTCACTGGTCTCACCATGTTCCCCATCATCCTGAAGCAGCTGGCTTGATAGAAAGATGGAATGGACTTCTAAAGATACAATTATGGTGCCAGTTAGACACAATTATGGTGCAGGGTTGGGGCAATGTTCTCCAGGAGGCTGTATATGCTCTAAACTAGGGTCCAATATATGGTGCTGTTTCTCCCATAGCAGGATTCACGGGTCCAGGAATCAAGGGGTGGAAACGGAATTGGCATCACCCACTATTACCCCGAGTAACCCACTTGCAAGATTTTTGCTTCCTGTCCCTGTGACCTTATGCTCTGCAGGTCTAGAGTTCTTAGTTACAAAGGGAGGAATGCTCCCACCTGGAGACACATCACTGATTCCATTGAACTGGAAGGTAAGAATACCACCTGGCCACTTTGGGCTCTTTATGCCTCTGGATTAACAGTCAAAGAAGGGAGTTACCATACTGTCTGGTGTGATTGATCCTGATTACCAACAGGAAATCAGACCGATATTACATAATGGAGGTAAAGAAGAGTATGTCTGGAATGCAGGAGATTCCTTAGGGTGTCTCTTAGTACTACCACGTCCTGTGATTAAAGTCATTGGAAAACTACAGCAACTTAATTCTGACATGACTACTAATGACCCAGACCCTTCAGGAATGAAGGTTTGGGTCACCCCAGCAGGCAAAGAACCACGACAGGCCAAGGTGCTTGCTGAGGGCAAAGGGAATACAGAATGGGTGGTGGAAGAAGGTAGTTCTAAATATCAGTTACGGACATGTGAACAGCTGCAGAAATGGGGACTGTAATTGTTACAAGTATTTCTGCTTTGAATGTGTGCATCAAATATTTTTGTTTCCTTCACTTATAAAATATAAGATGTAAACGGTGCCAGTGCGTTTTTAATTGTATCATGTCAGGCGCAAGTATGACTAATTGTCTTTATTCAGAGATTATGTGTGGTTTAAGATGTGTACGGGTGCCTAGTTGACAAGTGGTGGACTGTGATAATTAAGATTGTGTGTCAATTTGGCTGGGCCATGATTCTCAGTGTTTATATGTGATCACTCCCATGATTGAATATACTGTGAGTAGCAAATCAGATGAAAGGGAGTTTCCTTGGCGTGTAGCCTGTATATAAGGAGACGTTCTGGCTTTTTGCTCTCTCTGGATCCTGTGGCTGCTTCCTGTCATCTCGCCTCCGGTTTTTGGGACTTGAGCTGTCAGCTTATCTGCTGAACTTGGGATTCATCTATCTTCACAGCCTGTGAGCAGAGCCCTGCTCTCTGACCTGATGATCTTGGGTTCGCCAATCCCTGCAGCTATGTGAATCAGGAGAAAACTTGTGGTCTTGCCTGCTGATCTTGGAATTCATCAATATTCACAGCCTGTGAGCAGGAGCCCTGCCCTCCGACCTGCCGATCTTGGGCTTGCCAGCTTCTGCGGCTCCGAGAATTGGGAGAGACCTCTACCCTGATCCATGGACTTGGGACAGTCTAGCCTCTGCAGTCGCGTGAGCTGTTTACTTGCTGTAAATCTCTATGTATATTTATAAGCTTTAATGGTTTTGCTTCTCTAGAGAACTCAACCTAAGATATGTTGTATCCTGATACTTTGCTGTAATCTTCTATTAGTTCCAGTTTTCTTGTGGATTCTTTGGGGTTTTCTGTGTATAAGATCATATCATCTGCAAATGGAGATACTTATTCTTCCTTACCAATATGTATGACCCTTATTTCTTTTTCTAGCCTAATTGCTCTGGCTAGGACTTCTAGCACAATGCTGAACAAGAGTGGTGATAAAGGGCATCCTTCTCTGGCTGTTCTCAAGGGCAATGCTTTCAGACTCTCTCCATTTAGGATGATGTTGAGGAATTTCCCTTCTATTCCTATTTTGTTGAGAGTTTTTATCATGAATGGGTGTTGGACTTTGTCA
>NW_004443941.1:34572147-34575343 GCF_000243295.1 Trichechus manatus latirostris
GTAGTGGTGTTAACTCTTCTCCAGAAATTTGGTAGAATTCTCCAGTGAAACTGTCCAGGCCAGGGCTTTTTTTTTCGTTGGGAGTGTTTTTAATAACCTTTACAATCTCTTCTTTTGTTATAGGTTTATTTATTTGTTCCACCTCTGTTTATGTTAGTTTAGGTAGGTAGTGAGCTTTTAGAAATTTGCCCATTTTCTTTAGGTTTTCAAATTTGTTAGAGTACAATTATTCATAGTATTTGGTTATGATTCTTTTAATTTCAGTTGGGTCTGTTGTGATATCACCCATCTCATTTCTTAAACGGGTTATCTGCTTCCTCTCCTGTTTTTCTTTTTTCATTTTGGGCAATGATTTATCAATTTTGTTGATCTTTTCGAAGAATCAGCTTTTGGACTTGTTAACTCTTTCAATTGTTTTTCTATTCTCTATTTCATTTAATTCTGCTCTAATTCTTATTATTTCCTTTCTTCTGGCACCTGAGGGCTTCTTTTGCTGCTCTTTCTACTTGTTTGAGTTGTAGGGTTCATGTTTTGATTATGGCCCTTTCTTCTTTTTGGATGTGTGCATTTATTGCAATAAACTTACCTCTGATCACTGCTTTTGCTGTGTGCCAATGGTTCTGGTAGGATGTTGTTCATTCTCGTTTGATTCTATGAGTTTCTTTATCCCATCCTTAATTTCTTCTGTAACCCAGTTGTTCAGTTTCCACGTGTTTGGGCCTTTTTTCCTTGCTTTTTCTATTGTTGATTTATACTTTTACGGCTTTATGGTCAGAAAAGATGCTTTGTGATATTTCAATGCTTTGGATTTCATTAAGGCTAGCTTTATGGTCTAATATGTGGTCTATTCTGGAGAATGTTCCATGTGTGTTGGAAAAGAAAGTATACTTGGCTTCTGTTGGGTGGAGTGTTCGATATATGTCTGTGAGATCAAGTTGGTTGATTGTAACATTTAGATCTTCCGTGTCTTTGTTGAGCTTCTTTCTGGATGTTCTGTCCTTCACTGAAAGTGACGTGTTGAAGTCTCCTACTACTATTGTGGAGCTGTCTATCTCTCTTTTCAGTGCCGTTAGAGTTTATGTATTTTGGAGCCCTGTCATTGGGTGCATAACTATTTATTACAGTTATGTCCTTCCGGTGTATTGACGCTTTAATCATTATGTAATGTCCTTCCTTATCCTTTGTGGTGGATTTTAGTTTAAAATCTATTTTGTCAGAGATTAATATTGCCACTCCTGCTCTTTTTTGAATGTTGTTTGCTTGATATATTTTTTTTCCATCCTTTGAGTTTTAGTTTGTTTGTATCTTTAAATCTAAGGTGTGTCACTTGTAGGCAGCATATAGATGGATCGTGTTTTTTTATCCAGTCTGCCACTCTCTGTCTCTTTATTGGTGAATTTAGTCCTTTTACATTCAGTGTAGTTGTTGATAGGTATGAGTTTAGTGCTGTCATTTTACTTATTTTTTTTTTTATTGTTGTAGTTTAAAGGAACTTTACATTTCAAGTTAGGCTCCCATACAAAATTTTATACATACATTGTTATGTGACCCTAATTGCTCACCCCATTCTGTGACAGCACACTCCTCCTTTCTGCTCCTGATTCCTCATGTCCATTCATCCAGCTCCTAACCCTCTCTGCCTTCCCATCTCACCTCTGGACAGAAGCTGCCCATTTAGTCTCTTGTATCTACTGGAGCTAAGAGGTATACTTCTCTCGAGTATCACTTTATGTCTCACAGTCCAGTCCAATTGCTGTCTGAAGCGTTGGCCTCAGAAATTGTTTTAGTTCTGGGCTGATAGAGAATCCAGGGGCCATGCTTTCTGGGGTACCACCAGTCTCAGTCAGACCATTAAGTCTTGTCTTCTTAGTAGAATTTGAGTTCTGCACTCCATCTTTCTCCTTTTCCATCAGGGACTCTATGTTGTATTCCCTGTCAGGGCGATCATTGGTGGTAGCCGGGCACGATCTGGTTGTGGTCTCAGGCTGATGAAGTCTCTGGCTTATGTGGCCCTTTCTGTCTCTTGAGCTAATACTTTCCTTGTGTCTTTGATGTTCTTCATTCTCCTTTACTCGAGGTGGTTGGGACCAACTGATGTATCTTAGATGGCCGCTTGCAAGCTTTTAAGACCCCAGCACCACTCACCAAAGTAGGATGCAGAACATTGGCTTAATAAGCTTTGTTAGGTCAGTTTACCTAGATGTCCCCTGAAAGCAAGGTCCCCAGATCCCTACCCCTGCCACTCTGTCACTCAAAGTATTTGATTATATTCAGGAAACTTCTTAGCTTTGGTTTAGTCCAGTTGTGCTGACTTTCCCTGTAGTGTGTGCTGTCCTTTCCTTCCCCTAAGACGATTGTTAACTACTATCTAGTTAGTAAATAACCCTCATCCTCCCTCCCCACCCTCGTAACCATCAAAGAATGTTTTCTTCTATGTTTAAACCTTTTCTTGAGTTCTTATAATACTGGTCTTACACAGTAGTTGTCTTTCTGTGACTGATTAAATTCACTCAGCAAAATAAGTTCCAGCTTCCTCCATGTTATACGATGTTTTACGGCTTCATCATTGTTCTGTATCGTTGGGTAGTATTCCATTGTGTCGATATTCTATA
Organism: Trichechus manatus latirostris; assembly: GCF_000243295.1. NCBI lineage: Eukaryota > Metazoa > Chordata > Mammalia > Sirenia > Trichechidae > Trichechus > Trichechus manatus. The sequence goes on from NW_004443941.1 coordinate 34,574,760, forward strand.
ATTTGTTTATCCATTCGTCTGTTGATGGGCACTTAGGTTGTTCCCATCTTTTTGCTATTGTGAACAGTGCTGCAATGAACATTGGTGTGCATACATCTTTCGTGTGCTGGCTCTTATTTCTCTACGATATATTCCAAGGAGCAGGATAGCTGGACCATATGGTACTTCTATTTTTAGGTTTTTAGGCAAGGGCCAAATTGATTTCCAATGTACCATTTTACATTCCCACCAACAGTGTATAAGTGTTCCAGTCTCTCCACAACCTCTCTGGCATTTATTATTTTGTGTTTTTTCGATTAATGCTAGCCTTGTTAGGGTGAGATGATATCTCATTGTAGTTTTGATCTGCATTTCTCTAATAGCTAATGATCGTGAGTATTTCTTCATGTGTCTGTTAGCTGCCTAAAAGTCTACTTCGGTGAAGTACCTGTTCATATCCTTTGCCCATTTTTTAATTAGGTTATTTGTCTTTTTGTTGTTGAGGTTTTGCAGTATCTTGTAGATTTTAGAGATTAGACACTGATCGGATTTGTGGTAGCCCAAAATTTTTTCCAAGTCTGTAGGTTGTCTTTTTACTCTTTTGG
>NW_004443941.1:34576788-34578533 GCF_000243295.1 Trichechus manatus latirostris
AGTTTGGGAGTATTCCTTCGTTTTCTATACTCTGAAATATCTTTAGTAGTAGTGGTGTTGACTCTTCTCTGAAAGTTTGGTAGAATTCTCCAGTGAAACCGTCCAGGCCAGGGTGTTTTTTTTTGTTGGGAGTTTTATCATAGCCTTTTCAATCTCTTCTTTCATTATAGTTTATTTAGTTGTTCTACCTCTGTTTGTGTTAGTTTACCTAGGTAGTGAGTTTCTAGAAATTTGTCCGTTTCCTGTAGGTTTTCAAATTTGTTAGAGTACAATTTTTCATAGTATTCTGTTAGATTCTTTTAATTTCAGTTGGGTCTGTTGTGATATATCACCTATCTCATTTCTTATACAGGTTATCTGCTTCCTCTCCTGTTTTTCTTTTGTCAGTTTGGCCAATGGTTTAGCAATTTTCTTGATCTTTTCAAAGAATCAGATTTGTAATTGTTAACTCTTTCAATTGTTTTTCTATTCTCTATTTCATTTAATTCTGCTCTAATTCTTATCTTTTCTTTCCTTCTGGCGCCTGAGGGCTTCTTTTGCTGCTCTCTTTCTACTTGTTCCAGCTATAGGGTTAATGTTTTGATTATGGCCCTTCTTTTTGGACGTGTACATTTATTGCTATAAACTGACCTCTGAGTGCTGCTTTTGCTGTGTCCCAAAGGTTATGGTTGGATGTGTTTTTATTCTCATTTGATTCTATGAATTTCTTTACTCCATCATTAATTTCTTCTATAACAACAGTAGTTTTTGAGCAAGGTGTTGTTCAGTTTCCAAGTGTTTGCTTTTTTTCCCTTGCTTTTTGTGTTGTTGATTTCCACTTTTATGGCTTTATGGTTAGAAAAGATGCTTTGTAATATTTCTATGTTTTGGATTTTGTTAAGGCTTGCTTTATGGCCTAATATGTGGTCTATTTGGGAGAATGTTCCATGTGTATTGGAAAAGAAAGTATACTTGGCTGCTGTTGGGTGCCATGTTCGATATATGTCTATGAGATCAAGTTGGTTGATTGTAGCATTTAGATCCTCTGTGTCTTTGTTGAGCTTCTTTCTGGATGTTCTGTCCTTCACCAAAAGTGGTGTGTTGACGTCTCCTACTACTACTGTGGAGCTGTCTATCTCTCTTTTCAGTGCTGTTAGAGTTTGTTTTATGTATTTTGGAGCCCTGTTGTTGGGTGCGTAAATGTTTATTATAGTTATGTCTTCCTGGTGTATTGACCATTTAATCATTATATAGTTCCCTTCCTTATATTTTGTGGTGGATTTTAGTTTAAAATCTAGTTTGTCAGAGATTAATATTGCCACTCCTGCTCTCTTTTTAGTGTTGTTTGCTTGATTTTTTCCCCATCTTTTGAGTTTTAGCCTGTTTGTGTCTTTAAGTCTAATGTGTGTCTCTTGTAGGCAGCATATAGACAGATCATACTTTTTTATCCAATCCACCACTCTCTGTCTCTTTATTGGTGCATTAAGTCCATTTACATTCAGCATAATTATTGATAGGTATGGATTGAGTGCTGTCATCCTGATGTCTCTTTTTGTGTGTTGTTCACAATTTCTTTGTTCCCCTTAATTGTCTGTGGTGAGTCATTTTCCTTCAAGTATTTTTTTTTCATTATTGTTGATTTTGTGTTTGCTGAGTCTTTATATTTTTCTACTTTTTAATTTTTTTTTTAATATTTTATTGTACTTCAGGTGAAGGCTTACAGAACAGATAGTTTCTCATGTAACAGTAACACACATGCTGTTTTA
>NW_004443941.1:34578801-34581731 GCF_000243295.1 Trichechus manatus latirostris
CTGCCTTCTGGGCCTTGTCACTGGACTCCTGTACCTCGTTACTCTCATGGTTTTACTGGGCTGTCCACTTGCAGGCTGATCAGTGAACCTCGAAGGTAATCTTACCACTGAGCTAAAAGGGTGTCTGGGGGCCATACTCTCGGGGTTTCTCCAGTCTCCTTTAGGCCAGTAAATCTGGTCTTTTCTTTTCTTTTTTTTTTTGTGAGTGTACTTTTTAATTTTGATTTGTAGGATTGTTAGATTCTTTGTGGTTACCTAAATATTTACCCCTATTTTTCTAAGTTTAAAACAGTTTTTTACTTCTTTATATTGCCTTGACTTCCCCTCCGTATGAAAAATCTGTGTCTACGTTTTTTAAGTCCCTCTCTTTTGTTTTAATGTCCTTTTTTAAGTATTGATATCTGTTTCCCTATTTTCAATGTTTTAGCATTGATGTATTTTTGACTTCCCTATCTGAGTCAATATCTGGTTGCTCTGTCCTGTTTTCTAGTCTCGGGTTGTTATCTGATGTTATTGATTATCTAACCAGAGGAGTCCCTTTAGTATTTCTCGCAATTTTGGTTTGGTTTTTGCAAATTCCCTAAACTTCTGTTTATGCACTAATTTTGCCATCATATTTGAGAGACAGTTTTTCTGGATATATAATTCTTGGCTGGCAGTTGTTTTCCTTCAAGGCTTTATATATGTCATACCATTGCCTTCTTGCCTGCATGGTTTCTGCTGAGGAGTTCGAGCTTATTCTTCTTGACTGTCCTTTGTAGATGACTTTTTGTTTATCCCTAGTCACTCTTAAAATTCTCTATCTTTGGTTTTGGCAAGTTTGATTATAATATGTCTTGTTGACTTTCTTTTGGGGTCTACCTTATGTGGGTTTCGATGAGCATCTTGGATAGATATCTTCTCATGTTTCATGGTATCAGGGAAGTTTTCTGTGAACAAATCTTCAACAATTTTCTCTGTATTTTCTGTTATCTACCCTCTTTCTTGTACTCCAATTACTCGCAGGTTATTTCTCTTGATAGAGTCCCACATAACTCCTAAAGTTTCTTCATTCTTTTAATTCTTTTATTTGATTTTTCCTCAGATAAGTTGGCATCAAGTGCTTTATCATCAATGTCACTATTTCTAACTTCTACTGCCTCAATTCTGCTCCTATGACTTTCTATTGAGTTGTCTAATTCTAAAATTTTATTGTTAATCTTCTAGATTTCTGATTGCTATCTCTCTGTGGATGTTTGCAGCCTATTAAATTTGGCTTTATGTTCTTGAATAACTTTTTTAAGTTCCGCTACTACTTTGTGTGTTCTTTGGCTGTTTTTGCGTTTTATAGAATTTCCTTTCTAATATCTAGAAGAGTTCTGTATATTAATCTTTTGTATTCTGCCTCTGGTAATTCCAAGAAATTCTCTTCCTCCAGAGAATTTATTGATTCTTTATTTTGGGAGCTTGCTGAAGCCATCATGGACTGCCGCTTTATGTGATTTGATATTGACTGTCATCTCCAAGCCATCAATAAGTTATTATAATTTTGTTTTATATTTGTTTAGTGTGTCCTAGCTTCTTGTTTTGTTTTGTTTTGATATGCCCAAATAGGCTGCTCATGTGTACTAGTTTGATTATTGACGCCTTTGAAGCTCTAATGTTCTGTCACCAGGTAGTTAGTTCTGTAACTAAGTATGTGCACACAGGAGTCCATTAAATTTTCCTGTATTGGTTCAGCTCAGGTGTCCAGGCAGTCAGTCACCAAGTGTGTGGTGTAGGCTCTCACCTACAGTCTTAGAGAGGCATGGGTTATTGGTGTAGGCACAGGTATCTGGCTGCAGTAGGGGTTCACACACTGAGCAAGGCATGGGGTTGACGGCTGCCCCTGTCTGAATGGAAAGTGTGTCCCTATTCCCTAGGGCTAGTAGGTAGGTGAGTTTTGCAGCTGGACTATGAGCACCCTACTCTGTTTGCTGTGAAGACTCAGAGGCACCACTTATTCTTGGACCCCTGTAGCAGGTGACTAGGTGGCATAGGGGAGGCACTATTACTCAAGCCCGTGGTGCGGACTGGTAAAGGTGCCTGTTTAAAGGGCAGGGCTGTGTCAAGGGTCACAAATCTGCCACTTCACAGCTTAAAGAGTTGAAGTTAAACTTCAGGTGTTTACCCTGTTGTACTGTGGTAGTGAGGGCTTACGCTGTTAAGATGAGTCCACAGAAGTGTATAGAGGGGTGGAAGACACTCAAAGTCTGCGGGCCCCTATGCCTGTGACTAGTGAAGGAGCTGTGCCAACCCTGAGTTCCTGGCTTAGGGGAGCCAGTAGCTTACTCGTTCTCTCTCCAAGGCCAGGATAATGGGTCAGGGTGCATTTTGGGATCTACTTCTGGCCCAGGGGACTCAGAGATTTCTGAAGCTGACCGGACTGGTGCAGAGCAGGGAGGGAGGAGGTAGAAGGGAGAGAGTTTCTCCCAAATGGGCTTTTTTTTTTTTTTTTTTTTTTTTAAATCCACGTGAAAGGCCACATGTATGTACTTATCTTTAGCCACTTGGGAGCTGCTTTTCACTGGTTAGGAGTGTCCAAGCAGAATCTCTGGTGCCAGGTCTCCCTCCATGTGTAAACTGCCTCTCGAGTGAGTGCTTGGAGCTGTTTGCCTGCTTTGCTGTGCATCCGGAGACCTTTAGGGCTGAAGAGCTGCAGTTCAGGCCACCTGTCTGGCACTCCTCACTTCTTCAGAACCGTCTCCCTCTCTCCCAGCCACTCAGTCTGATTCCTCAACTTTGCCTTGTTCAGGGCTCCTAGATATTCATATACAATCAAATCACTTGTTTTTCCAGGTCTTTGTTGTAAGAGGGATATAGGAAGACGTCTGACTACTCTGCCGTCTTGGCCCTGCCCCTAGTGCTGTTATTTTCATGTCTTTTTTTGTGTGTTGTTGACAGTTTTGTTG
>NW_004443941.1:34582485-34586012 GCF_000243295.1 Trichechus manatus latirostris
TTGAGAGACAGTTTTGCTGGATATATAATTCTTGGCTGGCGGTTGTTTTCCTTCAAGGCTTTATATATGTCATCCCATTGCCTTCTTGCCTGCATAGTTTCTACGGAGTAGTCCAAGCTTATTCTTATTGACTCTCCTTTGTATATGACTTTTTGCTTATCCCTAGCCTCTCTTAAAGTTCTCTCTTTATGTTTGGTTTTGGTAAGTTAGATTATAATATGTCTCATTGACTTTCTTTTGGGATCTACCTTATGTGGGGTTCGATGAGCATCTTGGATAGATATGTTCTCATCTTTCATGATATTAGGGAAGTTTTCTGCCAACAAATCTTCAACGATTTTCTCTGTGTTTTCTGTTATCCCCCCTCATTCTTGTACTCCAGTCACTCGTAGGTTATTCCTCTGGATAGAATCCCACATAATTTTTAGAGTTTCTTCATTTTTAAAAAATTATTTTATCTGGTTTTTCCTCAAATAAGTTGGTGTCGAGTGCTTTATCTTCAATCTCACTAATTCTGACTTCCATTGCCCCAATTCTGCTCCTATGACTTTCTATTGAGACGTCTAATTCTGAAATTTTATTGTTTATCTTCTGGATTTCTGCTTGCTGTCTCGGTATGATTCTTGCTGCCTGTTAAATTTGTCATTATGCTCTTCTCTAATCTTAAGTTCCTCTATGGCTATGTCTGCATTTTGCAAGATCTCCTTCTTGATCCCTGGTAGAGTTCTGTATATTAATCTTTGTATTCTGCCTCCAGTAATTCCAAGAAGTTCTCTTCTTCCAGAAAGTTCCTTGATTCTTTATTTCGTGAGCTTGCTGAAGGCATTGTGGTCTGTCTCTTTATGTGATTTGATATTGCCTGTTGTCTCCGAGTCATCAGTGAGTTATTATATTTATTTATTTTATGCTTGCTTACTGTGTCCTAGCTTCTTGTTTTGATATGCCCAAATAGGCTGTTAGTGTGAGCTAGCCTGATCACCAGTGCGCCTGAAGCGCCAATGTCCTGCCACCAGGGGGCCAGACCTGCCACTAAGTATGTGAGCCCAGGCGTCTGCCCACTCCTCCTGTATGGATTCAGCTCCTGTGTCCAGGTAGTTGGCAACCAAGTGTGTGGTGCAGGCTCTCACCTACAGTCCTAGGCAGGCATGGGTGATTGGTTTAGGCACAGCCATCTTGCTGCAGCAGGGTGTCACATGGTGAGAAAGGCAGGGGGGCCAATGGCTGGCCCAAATGTTCGGGAGGAAAGTATGTCCCTGTTCCCTAGAGCACTTAGGTGGATGGGTTTTGCAGCCGGACTATGAGCAGCCAATGCTGTTGGCTGTAAGGATTGGGAGGCACCACTTATTCTTGGGCCCCTGTGACAGGTGGCTAGGTGGCATGGGTGGAGCCACTAGTCCTCAAACCCTTGATGTGGGTAGGTGAAGATCCTGCTTAATAGGCAGAGTAGTGTCAAATGTCAGGAACCTGCCAGTTCACAGCTGAAACAGTTGAAGTTAGACTTCAGGAATATACCTTGTTTTACTGTGGTAATAGGGCCTACGCTGTTGAAATGGGCCCTTACAAGTCAATGCAGGGAGAAAGGCACTCAAAGTCCATGGACCTCTTATGCCTGTGCCTAGGCAAAGGAGCCGTGCCTACCCTGAGTTCATGGCTTAGGGGAGGCGGAAGATTATTTTTTCCCATTTGTTAATTTGTTCACTCTCCAAGGCAGGGAGAATAGCTCAGTGCCTGTGACTGGTCCTACTTCAGGCCCAGGTGACTTGGCAATCACTGAAGCTGGTCCAGGACCCAGTGCACAGTGGGGGGGTTGTGGAATTGGGAGAGAAGTTTTTCCCTAAGGGGTTGTTTCTGATCTGCGCAGTAGGTCAGACACAAGTACTTAATCTTTCACCGATCAAGGACTGCTTCTCACTGGTTCTGGATGGCTGAGTAGAGTCTCTGCCACCTGGTCTCTCTTGGTGTGGAAAACGCCTCCCGAGCACCACTGCTTGCCTGCCTTACTGCACACCACGAGCTGATCTGCCCTGAAGGGCTCAAGCTCTCACTGGGTCAGGTCTGGCAACTCCTCACTGCTTCCGATCCATTTCTCCCTCCCTCCCCCTGCTACTCAGTCAGATTCCTCAACCTTGCCTTTGATGTTCAGGACTCCTAGATTGTCATATATAATTGATTCACTCATTTTTTCTGGTCTTTATTGTAAGGACCACTGGAGGCGTCTGACTATTCTGCCATCTCGGCCCTTGCTGTAATCTATTTCTCAATGGTCACAATCATTGAAAACCCTATGGAACATACCTCTACTCTGACATATATGAGGTAGCCATGAATTAGAATTGACTCTACAGCAAATGGTTATATATGTGTATATATATATTTCATTCATAATCCTTATTACCCTCTGTAAGTACACATATATTTTCTTACATTTATATCCTCTGCCCATTTAAAATTATTTTTAATTGTTCTTTTTATATTAAGGATATTAGTCCTTTGTCTACAGGTCTTGCAAGCATTTCCCCCAATTTGTAGATTACCTTTTACACATGCATTTGTTTAAATTATCTGTAGTATCTTAATTTTTCTTTTATGCCTTTTGTATTTTATGTTATATTATCTCGAAAGTATATGAAAAAATAATTCATTTTTTTTTCTGGCTTACTTCTTTTAAATAGGTGGTAATCTATAATTTACTTTGGTGTAAGGGATGAGGTATAGACCCAGCTTTTTATATTTCTGAATGGCCTACCATGTCTTTGTCAGACACTGCTAGTTACCTACCTGACATCCATTCTTCCTTACTAATAGGACCCTGACTTTGTTCAGTTAGCAAAATACCCGGTAAAAATACTTCCCAGGCTCTTTTGCAGCAAGGGGTGGACATATGATTCAGTTTTGTTCAATGAAATGTAGGCAGAAGTCATGGGGGGTGGGGGAGTAGGGACTTCCAAAATCATTTTTTAAAACTTTATTTATATATGTAAAATATATATAACATAAAATTTGCTCTTTTAACCATCCCTAAGTGTACAATTTGGTGGCATTAATCACATTCACGATGTGCAACTATCGCCACTATCTATTTCCAAAAATTTTTATCACACCAAACAGAAACTTTGCACCCATTAAGCAACAACTTTCCCAAAAGATTTTCAATAAGGACAACTTTGACTGACACCTTTCATTTGGCCCCTTAACCTTCACCTTTCTTCCTGCTTGGAACATAGATGTAGTGTCTGGAGGGAACGCAGTTATCTTGAGACAATGAGGACGAAAGCCACCCACTAAAAATGACAGAGTAGAAAGATACAAGGAGCTTCAGTCTTTGATGACGCTATGCTGCCACACCAGTCCTGGATTATGTATTCTTGGATTTCTTTTTTATTTTTATTGTTGTAATTAAATGAAGTTTACATTTCAAGTTAGTCTCCCATACAAATTTTTTTTTTACATACATTGTTATGAGACCCCAACCACTCACCCCATTCTGTGACAGCACACTCCTCCCTCCGCCCGATTCCCCATGAACA
>NW_004443941.1:34586776-34588135 GCF_000243295.1 Trichechus manatus latirostris
TTCCATCTTTTGGCTATTGTGAACAGTGCTGTGATGAACATGGGTGTGCATATATCTATTCGTGTGATGGCTCTTGATTCTCTAGGATATATTGCAAGGAGTGGGATAGCTGGATAGCATGGTACTTCTATTTCTAGCTTTTTAAGGAAGTGCCAGATCTATTTCCAAAGTGGTTGTACCATTTTAAATTCCCACCAACAGTGTATAAGTGTTCCAGTCTCTCCACAACCTCTCCAGCATTTGTTATTTTGTGGTTTTGGGATTAATGCTAGCCTTGTTGGGGTGAGATGATATCTTATTGTAGTTTTGATCTGAATTTCTGTAATGGCTAATGTTCGTGAACATTTCTTCATGTGTCTGTTAGCTGCCTGAATATCTTCTTTGGTGAAGTGCCTGTTCATATTCTTTGTCCATTTTTTAATTGGGTTATTTGTCTCTTTGTTGTTGAGGTTTTGCAGTATCTTGTAGATTTTAGAGATTAAACGCTGATTGGATTTGTCATAGGCAAAAATTTTTTCCCAGTCTATACGTTGTCTTTTTACTCTTTTGGTGAAGTCCTTTGATGAGCATAAGTATTTGATTTTTAGGAGCTCCCATTTATCTAGTCTCTCTTATGGTGCTTGTGCATTGTTTCTTACGGTTCGTATTGTGTTTATGCCATGTATTAGGGCTCCTAGCGTTGTCCCTATTTTTTCTTCCATGATCTTTATCATTTTCGATTTTATATTTAAGTCCTTGATCCATTTTGAGTTAGCTTTTGTACACGGTGTGAGGTATGGGTCTTGTTTCAGTTTTTTGCATATAGATATCCAATTATGCCAACACCATTTGTTAAAGAGACTGTCTTTTCCCTAATTAATGGACTTTGGGCCTTTGTCAAATATTGGCTACTCACAGGTGGATGAGCTTCTATCTGGATTCTCAATCTGTTCCATTGGTCTATGTATCTGTTGTTGTACCAGTACCAGGCTGTCTTGACTACTGTGGCAGTATAATAGGTCCTAAAATCAAGCAGTGTAAGGCCTCTCACTTTGTTCTTCTTGAGTAATGCTTTATTCGGGGCCTCTTCCCTTTCCATATGACGTTGGTGATTTGTTTCACCAGCTCATTAAAAAATGATGCTGGAATTTGGATTGGGATTGCATTGTATCTGTAGATTGCTTTGGGTAGAACTCATGTTTTCACAATGTTGAGTCTACCCATCCATGAGCAAGGTATATTTTTCCACTTATGCATGTCTCTTTTAGTTTCTTGCAGTAGTGTCTTGTAGTTTTCTCTGTAAAGATCTTTTACATCTCTGGTTAGATTCATTCCTAAGTATTTTATCTTCTTGGGGGCTATTGTAAATGGTATTGATTT
>NW_004443941.1:34589660-34599047 GCF_000243295.1 Trichechus manatus latirostris
ATGTATTTTTTCATCTTTTTCTTTGTTGTAGATTTTGTGTTTGCTGGCTCTTTGTGTTTCTACTTTTTTATTTTGAATTGTAGGATTGTTAGATTCCTTTGTGGTTACCTTAATATTTATCCCTATTTTTCTAAGTTTATACCAGTCTTTTATTACTTTATATCGCCTTAACTTCCCCTCCATATGAAAAATCAATGTCTGCATTTTTTAAGTCTCTCTTTTTTGTTTTAATTTTGTCCTTTTTTACATATTGATATCTGTTTCCCTATTTTCAATGTTTTTGCTTTGATGTATTTTCAATATCCGTATCCGAGTCAATATCTGGTTGCTGTGTCCTGCGTTCTAGTCTTGCGTTGTTATCTGGTGTTATTATCTAACCATAGGACTCCCTTTAGTATTTCTTGTATTCCGGTTTGGTTTTTGCAAATTCCCTGAACTTCTATTTATCTGGAAATGCCCTAATTTTGCCATCATATTTGAGAGACAGTTTTGCTGGATATATAATTATTGGATGGCAGTTATTTTCCTTCAAGGCTTTATATATGTCATCCTATTGCCTTCTTGCCTGCATGGTTTCTGCTGAGTAGTCCAAGCTTATTCTGACTCTCCTTTGTAGATGACTTTTCTTTTATCCCTAGCCACTCTTAAAATTCTCTCTTTATCTTTGGTTTTGGCAAGTTTGATTATGTCTTGTTGACTTTCTTTTGGGATCTACCTTATGTGGGGTTCGATAAGCATCTTGGATAGATGTCTTCTCATCTTTCATGATATCAGGGAAGTTTTCTGTCAAGAAATCTTCACCAATTTTGTCTGTATTTTGTTATCCCCCTCCCCTGTTCTGGTACTCCAATCACTCGTAGGTTATTTCTCTTGGTAGAAGTCCCACATAACTCTAAAGAGTTTCTTCATTCTTTATAATTCTTTTATATGATTTTCCCTCAAATAAGTTGGCGTCAAGAGCTTTATCTTCAATGTCACTAATTCTAACTTCTACTGCCTCAGTTCTGCTCCTATGACTTTCTATTGGTTTAATTCTGAAATTTTATTGTTAATCTTCTGGTTTTCTGATTGCTGTCTCTCTGTGGATTCTTGCAGCCTATTAAATTTGACATTATTTTCTTGAATAACTTTTTGAGTTCCGCTACTACTTTGTCTGTGTGTTCCCTGGCTGTTTATGCATTCTGTAAAATTTCCTTTCTAATTTCTAGAAGAGTTCTGTATATTAATCTTTTATATTCTGCCTCTAGTAATTCCAAGAAGTTCTCTTCCTCCAGAGAATTTATTCATTTTGGGAGCTTGCTGAAGCCATCATGGACTGCTTCTTTATGTGACTTGATATTGACTGTTGTCTCTGAGCCATCAATAATTTATTATAATTTTATTTTGTATTTGTTTACTGAGACCTAGCTTATTTTGTTTTGTTTTGATATGCCCAAATAGGCTGCTTGTGTGCACTAGTTTGATTTTTGAGACCTTTGAATCTCTAACATCCTGTCACCAGGTAGTTCTGTAAAGTATGTGCACACAGGAGTCCATTAAATTTTCATATATTGGTTCAGCTCGGGTGTTCAGGCAGTTGGTCACCAAATGTGTGATGCAGGCTGTCACCCCCAGACCTAGAGAGGCATGGGTGATTGGTGCAGGCACTGGACTCTGGCTGTGGTAGGGGATCATGCACTGAGCCAGGCAGGCAGCTGACGGCTGCCCGAGTCTGAAAGGAAAGCGTGTCCCTATTCTCTAGGGTGAGTAGGTAGGTGAGTTTTGCAGCCAGACTATGAGCACCCCACTCTGTTGGCTGTAAAGACTCAAGGGCACCACTTTTTCTTGGACTCCTGTAGCAGGTGACTAGGACCTCTAGGTGATACCACCAGTCCTCAAGCCCCTGCTGCAGATTGATAAAAGTGCCTGTTTAAGTGGCAGGGCTTTTTCGAGGGTCACAAATCTGCCAGTTCACACCTGAAACAGTTGAAGTTAAACTTCAGTTGTTTGCCCTGTTGTACTGTGGTAGTGAGGGCTAACTCTGTTGAGATGGGTCCCCACAAGTCTATACAGGGGTGTAAGGCACTCAGAGTCTGCAGACCCCTTATACCTGTGACTAGCAAAGCAGCTGTGCTGACCTTGTGTTCCTGGCTTAGGGGAGCCAGTAGCTTATTTGTTCCCTCTCCAAGGCCAGAAGAATGGGTCAGGGCGCCTTTTGGGCTTTACTTCCGGTCCCGCGGACTCCCAGTGCAGAGTGCAGAGGGAGGAGGTAAAAGGGAGAGGTTTTTCCCAAATGGGCTTTTTTTTTTTTTTAAATCCCCGTGAAATGCTGCACACATGTACTTATCTCAGCCACTTGGGAGCTACTTTTCTGTGGTTCGGCGTGTCCAAGCAGAATCTCTGCTGCTGAGTCTCTCTTGATGTGGAAACTGCCTCCCGAGTACACACAGCACAGGTGTTTGCCTGCTTCACTTCGGACCAGTGTGGCTGCAGCGCTGCAGTTTCGCTGCCGTGGCTCTGGCGCTCTCCACTTCTTCCAAACCGTCTCTCTCCCCCCTATCATTCAGTCAGATTCCTCAACTTCGCCTTGTTCAGGGATCCTAGATATTCATATAGAATCAAATGCTTGTTTTCTCAGGTCTTTGTTGTAACAGGAATATAGGAAGCGTCTAAATACCCTGCCATGTTGGCCACACCCTCACCTTGGGCTTCTTACTATGGAGAAAAACAAACTCCCATTCAGTTAAGCCATTGATACAAGATTTTTGTTTCTTGAAACCAAGTATGTTCGTATCTGATACAATATCTCCATTTTTTTAAATAATGCATCTTTCCATAGCAGTTTCACATGCTACTTTTATCATATACTAACTTTTCATGTATAACTGGCTTTATTTGTGAAACTGTCCTGTTTCATTATCTAAGCTGACTTCAGTGTTAATACGATAGCTAACGTCTACCGAATGCTTGCTGTTGTTCGGTGCTATTGAGTCAGTCTGACTCATAACGACCCTATGTACAACAGAATAAAACACTGCCTGGCCCTGCACCATCCCCACAATCGTTGCTATATTTGGGCCTATTGTTGCAGCTGTTGTGTCATTCCAACTCATTGAGGGTCTTCCTCTTTTTCAGTGACACAACGTAACCAAAAGGTCAGCAGTTTGAATCCACCAGCCGCTCCTTGGAAACCCTATGGGGCAGCTCTAGTCTGTCCTATAAAGTCACTGCGAGTCGGAACTGACTTGATGGCACATAACTACTTTACCAAACTTGATGTCCTTCTCGAGGGACTGGTCCCTCCTGATAACATATTCAAAGTAAGTGAGGTGAAGTCTCACCATCATCACTTCTAAGGAGCATTCTGGTCATACTTCTTCCAAGACAGATTTGTTCATTCTTCTGGCAGCCCACGGTATATTCAATATTCTTTGCCAACACCATAATTCAAATACGTGAATCCTTCAGTCTTCCTTTTTAATCGTCCAGCTTTCGCATGCATATGAAGTGTTTGAAAATAACATGGCTTGGGTCAGGTGCACCTTAGTTATCAAAATGACTATTACATGTGTTTTATATTAACTAGCTTATTTAATGTTCACAACAGCTCCATGAACCTTAACTAATGTGAGTACTTGCAAGCCTGAAATAGTGGATTTTTAAAAAGTGGAATAGAAAGCATTAAAAAGAAGGAAAGAGAAAGATGTTTCAATTATTCACGACGGATTATGGTAGAAGGCAATTATCTATGTTGCTATCCAATTTGGCACCACTGTTGTTCAATGTTGTAATAAAAGTGCACTAAACCAGGCTTTTAAATACTTCTTATCCCAATTTTGCAGGTCACTACTGTTACTTAATCTTTCCTTGCCTTAGTTTCCTCATTTATAAAATGAGGTATGATTACACTCATTAAATGATAGCTAAGGTTTTGCCTAACTTTAACACTCTATTAATGACTAATGATGAAGACTACATGTTCTGAAATCCACTGGATCTGAATTTGAATTCAGCATTGAATGACCAGGTTCACAGATTTATTCAATGAAAGTACTGGGGATACACTGATGAACATATCAGAAAACGTCACTGCTGTAATGGAGCTTGCATTATAGTGTAGGTATAAAAAAAAATCTAGATGCTTAGAGGGTAATAAGTGCTATGAATGAAATAAGCAATGATGTAGATGTAACAGAGTGGCACATGGTTGGATAGTTAGGGTGCTCAAGAAAAGACTTCTCTGTGAAGTTTGTATGACGTAAAAAAATGGCTATGGTATAATGATACATAAAAAAATATGATGTAAAGTGGTAATTTAACTGTTATATGTGTGGCCTAAAACAATATAAAAAATACATTTTAAAAGAAGTACTGTAACAGATACAGCAAAGTACATAAACTTACAGCTTATGAATTACTAAGAACCAAACATTCAGAAGCCACCAGATCGATAAGGTTAAGAAATAGAATATTGCTAGCAATCCCAGAAGTCCTCCCCATCCTCCTTTCTACACATAACCCTCTCCTTCCTAAGGGTAGCAGACTTTTATGAAAGTCATTTTATAAAAATGACCTTGCTAACTAGGTTGCAATTGTCCAACTGTGCAAATGTACTAAAAATCACCCACTTACATTAGGCGCATTTTATGGTATATAAATTATACCTCGATAAAGCTGTTAACAACAAAAAAACTGTACCACCTCAGTATTCATCCCTGAACACTACAGCTTAATTTTGCCTGTTTGAACTTCATATAAATAGAAATTCCTTGTCTACTTCTTTCACTCAACATAATGCTTTTGAGTCTCCATGTTGTACATGCAGCAGTAGTTCACTCATTTTATTGCTGCATAAGATTACCTTGTTCACATCAATTTATTCATTCTATTTTGATGGGTATGTTGTTTTCAATTTTTGGTATGGTATGGACCAACTTTTCAATTTCAGAAAATACTAAACTCCAAATTAGCTTTCAATTCCTTCTACTCACCTGCTGTTCCCTCTGTCTAGAATACTTCTTCTCCTCCTTGCCTAGTTAACTTATCCCTAAGATCTCAGCTCAAGCATCATCTCAGGGAAGCCTTCTTACCTAATTCCTCTACTGAATTATCTCCTACCATCACAGACCTCCGTGTCTTCCATTTGTCACAGCTGTAATTGTTTCAAAATTTGTGAAACTATTTGGCTGTCTCCTCCACTAGATAACCTTATTAAGGTCAGGTTAGGGTATGTGGTCCTTTTTGCGTATCACTGTACCCTGACACCTAGCACAGAACCTGGCATAATGTAAGGGAACAAAATTTACTTGAATACTTATTATCCCTTCACATTCAGGGTACCCAATTCGAATGTGTTTCTTCTCAATGTTTCATTCTTCAGGCCACCACTAGCACCTTTGAAAATAAATTCGTACTTAGGAACAAGATTTTGCTAAGTCCCATTTAGCAAACAAGACTGGATATAAGGGATTAAGCAACTAGGCTCATCATCAGGAACAATAGCACTTTTACTGGTTTCCGTGGAAACTACAATTATCGCAGCAAGTAATTCTAAAGGATTACAAACATATGGGTTGCCTAATTATCAAATGGTGTTTACTATTTGATACTTTACATAGAGAATGGATTAATTTCACAAAGGTGAGTAGGATCATTATAGAAACAGTAAAAACGTAAAATTATTGTTCAATAATTTTTCTTCAACAGTGAGTGCTTATTATGTGAATAGGCGCAATCTGCTTTTATATTACTTTTTCTCTTTATCACCAGATGACAAATTTCTCCCCATAACTAGTCATTCTGTGTTTTGTTTTAATAAAAGTTGCTCGGTGGTAATGATTATAGAAAAAACAAGGTTTCTATTCTTGATAAACCTAATTTACTCACATTCCAACTGTTAACAAAATTACTACAGGGAGAAATGTTTACTCCTTTCCCCCACAATAAGTATTAACAATCTTTATATGCTCTAAGTTCAATTAAAATATTTTATAAAATACATTCTATTTTTTTCATATTAGTATATAACCTAAAATAAATTCAATGGTAGCATTAGTATACACCACTGAACTATTTAGAAAGGATGCTTAAGGAATTAAAAAAAAATTTTTTAGCACTTGTAAACTATAAACTAATTATCTTCAAAGTAAAAACTTGCGGGTATCTTGCTGGAAATAAAAAACGTTAAGCAGATTATTTCACTGCTGCCATTCTAATCCTCCTGACATTCTTTCCCTAAATTCAACCTCAGCATTTGAAAAGAATTCAAAAAGACATCTAACCATAAGCTTCATGTTTAATAAATTATGCCCTGTATGGGGATATTCTCTTAACCATTTCTTTTTAGACCCATTGTACCCCACAAAAATAACCAAAAAAACCAAATCCGTTGCCATAGAGTTGATTCCAACAGTAAGGTCTAAAATTCATACCAGCTTGTTATCAAGAAAATATATTCACAAGTTGGAGCTTCAGACAGTATCATGATTTGAAGTGCGAAGATATAAGAATGTCTAGTTTTTAGTGAATTCATCTACTGATCTCAAAACCACATTCTAGGCATTTAATCAAAAAGTGCAGCTATTTCTCAAACACACAAACTACTGGAAGAAAATTATATAAATGAGGAATAGAGCACTTGTGATTCCACGGCTAAGGGAAACTTAAAAGTAATACAAGGCTCGGGGTTCAATTAAAGAAACGATTTATGAAAAACAAAAATCATTATTTAGTTTACGTAACTGACATACCAGAGCGGAGGAAACCCTGGTGGCGTAGTGGTTAAGAGCTCGCCTGCTAACCAAAAGGCTGGCAGTTTGAATCCACCAGGCACTCCTTAAAAACCCTATGGGGCAGTTCTACTCCGTCCTACAGGGTTGCTATGAGTCGGAATCAACTTGACAGCAATGGGTTCGGGTTTTTTTTAATCAGAGCAGAGAACTACTGAGGGTGATTTTTAGCTCTAGTAAGACTTGTTTCAGACTGCAATGCAATCTGAAAGAATTGTGTGGAAGTAAGGTATTATTTAAAAAACGTGTCATAATCCCCTAAAGCCTAAAACTGGCTAAATGTGCACTAATAAAAATATAAAAGATAAATAACAATCATTTTCAAACATTCAATTATTTTTGTTGTATCTGAAAAGTATTTTGATGTTATTAGGTTGTCAAAGTATTTTATTCAATGTTTTGTTACATCAACACTTTAAAAAATAAACTAAATTTTAAATAATATTTAAACAAAAATATCTACTCTATATTTCAAGTCAATGCAATTTTTCACTAATTTAGAACTCTAAGTTTAGTATTTGGGGGAACTTTTAGAAACAGACACATTATGCAAACAAATTGTCTTATAGACCTTAGAACTAAGCAGGTTTTATAATGATTCATAAAACTTTACAAACCCTTCTACACTACTTTTTAACACAGTGTTTAATTACAGTCTGATTTTAGTAGAAATTTCAATTATTTTACTATCAATTTGAAACAGAAGCAAACATGTCCCATAATTACTTTTTGGAGGACCACCACCCATTAGGATCACTACGTATGATAACTGTTAAAAAATACACTCACAACCAGGAGAGACAAAGGATGCACAGATACATGGCTGATTCTGGTTTTAAAATATTAATGCATTAATAATTAGGTCAGAAATCACAATCTAAAATCACTATGACTTAGAAAATACTATCATACAAAAATTCAAAGAGAGAACATTGTTATGGGCAGCTTAGCATTATTAGCTGTAGCAGTACTGGACCTTGTATACATTTACATATGCTTTCAAACTCACAATCGGTTTTAACTGCTCAGCTCATTAGGACATGAGGATGATGTTGGGTGAGCTTTAAACATTGAAATACTGTGTTTATACATACCCTAAACAAGGCAGCTTCCAAGATTAAATGCTACTTAAAACAGAAATTTTCTAGAACACATTTTATCTCACATTATTAGAAATATGATCCATATAAGTGAATTCTTCATACCTTAAAGCAGTAATAGTTTAAAACATGAAACAATTTTTTGATAGAGGTGATCCTAAAATACTTTGACTTATAAGTAAAATTCTACCCCTTGGTACTAACCCCCAAGCTTTTTGGGAAAATTCCAGGGTCAACACTATAAATATCAAATATAATAAACCATTATAATAATGACCTCAGAAACCCTTATGTGTGACAACTGCTTATTTTACAGTGTGGCTTCTGTAGCCCCAAATCCTTCCTCACTACTTAAAATTATTTTAGGTTCTAGAAGTTCTACCTCTCTGGTGCTTCTGTTTTTCTAAGGCTGTTTAAAAAATCAGAACATGTAATTTCCCACATTATTCTGGCTCAAAGGTAGCTCCACACTTTTCCTGCAGCTTAAAATAAGTTTTAGTTTTCTCTTTTTTGGGGGTGGGTGGGGAGAGTAAGGAAGAGACGTGGGCTTTTGATAACTCGCTAATTTGCAGACTTGCTTCAGAATTGCTGGATATTTCCTGATGGATAAGGCTGCTAACGAAATACATGCCAAGAGATGGCTATGTTACCACATGGAGGACAGCAGTTAACTTTTCCAGCTGAGACCAGAAATGGTAACACAACAATTCGCTAACAGTTAATAGGTATTTGCTATTTTATGGTCTTAAGTAAAAATATTTCATTTACTTATAAATATTAAAGGTAATCTAGAGCCTATGAAATTTGCAACAAGCAAATTCTAGTTAAAAATTCTTATTTTCCTTAAGAAAAATTGGGTATTTGTTAGTGACTACCTGGTACTTGTTCTGCTATCAAGTAATACAGAACAGGGTGTTGTAAAACAGAACACAAAGCTGGGAAGCATTTTATTTTTTTTTTTACTTCATATAACATTGTTCAGGATCACAAGATTTTAAAGGTCTCTTTCAAGCAGCTTTTATGATTTAGGAGTACCACTTTAAAAATAACTACTGATGCTATAAGCACTACTGTTTTTCTACACGTTAACAATTTTACTGAATGCCATATACATTATACCTCTTGCTCCTCTGCTAAGAAAGATGAACAGAAACTAATTAAATCAGATGTTCAGACACTCAAAATGGTTTTTCAAAGCACACCCAAAACAAACCAAATCTACATTAGCAATTATCAAATTTTAATAGTTATTAAGAAGGCGCCCTGGTGGCACAGTGGTTAAGCACTCAGCTACTAACTAAAAGGTCAGTGGTTTCAACCCATCAGCCGCTCCATAGAAGAAAGATGTGGCAGTCTGCTTCCATAAAGATTACAGCCTTGGAAAACCTATGGGGCAATTCTACTCTATCCTACAGGGTTGCTATGAGTTGGAATAGACTCAATGGCACACAACAACAAGTTATTAAGAATTCTTAATACAGAGGTAATGAAACATGTATGAGATTTTTAAAATTATATGT
>NW_004443941.1:34599147-34644668 GCF_000243295.1 Trichechus manatus latirostris
GTTTAAAATATCTTAATTTTCAGGTTATTCAGAAATATATTTTGTGAATAATAAGAATTATTTCATAAATATATACGTATAAATATAAATATATATCTACAGGATCTACGGTGCAGGAGAAAACTCTTTAAAGAAAAAAAATTGCACTTCTAGATTATTAAGATCTTGTCATATTTACCCTTCAAGTGAAACATAAATTACCAGTCCAGGTACTTTTGGCACAAGTTTTTAGTTGAAATTCAACACAATCTTAAAAACACAATGCTTTTATATTTTATTCACTGGAATATGAAGAATCAAACAGACTTTAGAATTGTGGAAAACAAACAAACAAACCAAATATCTGCAACTGCTTAATTAAATACAAAAAAAAAAATCTTTTTTTTTTTTTGGTGACTAACTAAAGTCTATTCCAGCCTGGAAGAATTTTTCAAATTTAGTCAGATTTTTTAGGAGACCTTAATCCTGTCTGTACATCTATCTGGAAAGTGTAAAATGTTATCACCAAGAGGTTTTCTCCAATTTCCTCAGCAAGGACTCCCAGTCTACACGCAAACGTAACATCATCTTTTTCCACTCAAGTATGTCTTTTTCAGATCACACTCCAGTATATAAGGACAAAAAATAAATGTATAATAAAAAGATTGGATAAATCAGGAGAGGCTTTTTGGTCTTGAATTCTTCACCCACTAACAATGAAGCAGCACTGTAGGCAGCCCAAAACACCCCAAATAGCTTAAAAAAAAAAAAAAAAAAAATATTAGCAAGTCAAATAACTTTTTGCATATCATAGAGTAAAAACACTGTTTACAACATTTCTTGAAAGCCAACTCTGACAACCGATTGTGGTAAATAGCAAAACTTATGAAGAATGTTAAAAATGTGTTGAGAATGTTTGTTCTCACTCTGCTCCTTGACTTCTGTAAATGGGGCCTTTTCTTATCACACTTGAATCTCTGTAATCAGATATCTCTAAATCTAAAGAAATTTAATGTTAAATAAAATTAGGTTTTGTAGAGTTAACTGGTGAAAGTTTTCTAACATATATCTCAACAAACCTTGAATTTAAACAAGAAACACGCACAATAGCTCACTACACACAGATGATTAAGTGATTGGGAAAAAAATTTTGGCAAAAAAATCCTTAAGTTTAAAAAGTTTTATCCTAAATTTCTAATGATATAAAAAACAGATTTTTCCATTTTATAATAATACACTCATATAGTACATAAATAATATTAAATTCCAACTTTCACTGAACTGTGTGACTAAACGATGATCAGAGGACAATGGTTTTGGCAATTTTAGGAGTAGTCTCTGAAGTACAGGCAGTCCCTGGATTACAAATGCCAGACTTACAGACAACTCATACTTGCCCTTTAATGTGATGTAAATTTGTCCTCACTTTGAAAGGAAGGAACCAACCCCTACTCGCAACAAATTCTTCATCACAACTGCCTTCACTTGCTGCACGTGCAGCTTTTAAATCATTGAAAAGGCTTGGAGCCTTTAAAATAAGAAACGTATGCACATGTTCTGACTCACCTACAAATTCGACTTAAAGATTTAAGGACATAGTTAGGAACAGATCTTGTTAGCAATCCGGGGACTGTGTATATTCAAACAGGTTTTAACCCAAGTAAAACAACACAGAGCAGGAAGTGATCCTGAATGATTCGATAAAGCGGTTATGTTCACTAAGGGTAGGATAATTAATCCCAGCAAGTGGCAAGCTGCTGTACTGCAAGACTTTTAAGACAAGTTCTAATAATGGGTAAACTGTCAACTTTTATTTTTAAAGATTTCAGGCAGAAGGTAAGGTCTTCCCCATGGCCCCTAAAATGTTTGAAGAGTTCAAATATGCAAGGATAGTCTCAAAATATTCTTTTACAATACTTGTAATAACAATAGTTACCACCTGAGTGCCTACTCTGTGCCAGGCACTATACTAGGCATTATATATACTTTACAATCCTCATAACAAACCCAAAAAAGTATTTAAGATTTCACTTTGCAGATGAGCAAACTGACGGTAAGAAAAGTTAAGATACCTCCCCAAAAGCCAGACAGCAAGTGGCAGAACCAGGATTTGAATTCAAAAACCCACATTGTTTTTAATACCCAGTGCTTATATAATGTCAGTATTAGCCTGTAGGTACCCAATTCTAAAAGGAATCGTTATTTCTTTTATATTGGAATTAGTAATGAACTTTAAAAAGAATCAAATATCATAAAAATTAAGTGGCTCTGGCTACTCATAAAAAAATACTTTAGTGGGGAGACTACATAATCGCAGTTCTGAAAGTGGTGGTCTTAAAAAGTTCTATTATCCACAAAGAAAAAAGTTATATTCACTGTATAATATACACACACATGCTAAAGCAGTCATTTATTCCCCAAAGTTGTTCAAAATTAATAAATGCCAAAATTTAAGTAACATTACTATTTATTATTAATACTTAATATTATCTGTAAATGTATATGTATCTTAATGTAAATATAACACAGCATAAAGAATTTCTGATCTCTACAATACAGCAAAGTCAATTTATTAGAATCATGTTTATTATATAAGAAAGTTACTACTCAAACAAGAGTAACAGTTATTAAATAAATGCACAGTGGAATTTTAAATAAATATCCTCCTCAAAAGTCTAAGTCAGATGAAATTGTGCTATAAACATGGGGAAGAAAAATTCAACATTAAAAATTCTCTAAGTGTAATATCCCAAGGCCTGATTTACTCTTTGTACTTTTTATTCCCTAGACATGTAACTAATTTCTAGCAGATTAAAGGGGAAAACTAAAAGAAATACAATAAGTAAGATCAGTAAGGAAGGTCACTGCTCCAAAACACTACCAACTGTTTGATAAACAGTTATATATTATGATATTTTTAGCCAGAGAACTAGTATACTTTTGACATTGGAAAATAGCACACTTCTTTCTATAATACACTCTACGTAACTTACTTTTATAAGTGCAGACACCACTTCAAATGATCCAACCACCAAAAGTACAGGGGCTATTACAATGAGAGGAAGTAATGAATATCCTATAACTCCAAGAACTTGGCCATATGCAACCTGTGAATTTTCAAATTTTAAATAAATATCACAGAAATCAAGATACTCATTTTAATCACTATTGAACATCATATACTGTTTACTTATATACACAAGAGAATAAAGAAAAAGTCATAAAGTAGCATAATCCTTACATTTCAAATCATTATACAAATATATATACTATTCCAATAATTTTCCTGGATTGTCTCACATGCATATATATTTCTGCTAAATGAATTTGAGCATAATTTTGGTTAAATTCCTCAACATATCTGTTGGAATTTTGTGACTGTATTACATTTTCAGATTAATTTAGGAAAATTTTGACATATTCAGAATTACTGACTCTCTCAAGTTCCTGGGAGCACCACTACTGCTTCAATGATTATATGTTTTCTGAAAATACCCAAATCTACATTTCTAGTCCTTATCTTTCTCTTGAGCTTTAGACTTACAAATCTAATTACTTTCAGTGTATCTATAGCGTATACACTGTCACTACTTCCCTTAAGTTGTAGGAGGATTACTTGAAAGGACCACAGTCACCTTGTTCAGATGAAAAAAATCAAGGTCTAGAGAAGCTAGTTGTGACAAATGCAGACTGGAAAGGAAGGGAGAAGGGGTGAGGAGAGACAAGAGAAAATATTCTTAGTAGCTCCTATATGCCAAGTTCAGTGATAAGGCTTCACAGCTGTGAAGATCAAATGAAGTAGCAATCCTATGAAGTAGGTATTATCATCCCCATTAGGAAAAAACTAAGTCTTAGACAAAACGTTTGCTCAAGAAAGCAAGACTGGTAGGTGATAAAGTTCACATTAAGATCTAGGCTTCTTAATTAACTCCTGCATCAACAGTCCTACACTGCCAAAAAAATTTAGTGATATCTATTTTCAAATAAATATTACATTAGATTATGTGTAGAATATAAGAAATACTATGTTAACAAATTAATTTTAGGTCTCCATTAAAATTATTTTCATTTCCATGTGAAAAAGCTTGGTAAGTAAATGTTATTGTAAACTAATTTGAGAGTTCTAGGTTAAGATGTTGGATTGTACACACATATGCAATATCACTGTCTCCTGAAACTCTACTAAAATAAAACAGAAAAAAGAAAACTCCTTTTTTATAAGGGGCATATCCAGGAAAAGAACAGGAGACAGGAGAACAGCAGCATAATTTTAGAAGCTAGAAAGCAGATGGGTAAGAGCTAAGTAATAGCCTTGGCAGACCTTTCCACCAAGCGCAAAAAAACGATTCAAAGTTTCTGCATTTAGCATTTGATACTCATAGTCTGCCTGACATGAGCCAGTACTCACATCATAACTCTGCCTTGCATCCCTTTGTTTTACTCTCTCCACAGAATAAACCACTAGAATTCCCAGGTATATAAAACCCATTGCTACTGAGTGGATTCTGATTCACAGAGACCCTATAGGACAGAGTAGAACTGCCCCATAGGGTTTCCAAGGAGCAGCTGGTGGATCTGAACTGCCGACCTTCTGGTTAGCAGCTGTAGCTCTTAACCACTGCGCCACCAGTGCCCCTAGGTATATAGCAATTCATAGTCTTAATTAATAAAATACTGGATGGCTCTCAAGGTGTGACTCACGGACTCCTGAGGGTCGTAGAGACCCTTCCAGAACACTAACGTCACAATTATTTTTTATAATAATATTAATAAGACATTGTTTGCCTTTTTCATTGGATTGATATTTGCACTAATTGGGCAAAAAGGCAACGGTGGGTAAAACTGCTGTTGTCTTGGCACAAATCCAGGTGGCACAAACTGTACTAGTAGCTATTGTGTTCTTTACTACGTACACAGAAAAAGAAGGAAAAAAGCCAGTACATTTAAGAATGTCCTTGATGAAGCAATAAAAATGATTTTTATTAAACTTCAACTTTTGAGTATGTATCTTTTTAATATTCTGTGTGACAAAATGGGAAGTACACATGAAGCATTTCTGCTGCATACTGAAGTTCAAGGACTATCCCAAGGAAGAGCACTTGTGTGAATAAGTGAAGAGTTGAGTTAGATGCTTTTTTTCACAGAATGCCATTTTTACTTGAAAGAACAACTGAAAGACAAACCATGGTTATTCAGATTTGGGTCATGGTAGGCCTTTTCTTGAAAATGAATGAAGTGAGCCCATCGCTTCAGGGAAAACAACTGACAGTATTTGCTGCAAATGATAAAATCTTTGAGTTTTCAAGCAAAAATCAGAATTTTGGAAAACTTGTATCTATCACTGTAAGCTTGACAGTTTTCCAATAAAGACTTTTCTGATGATATAAGCAGTGATATCAATGATTATGATTTCCTGATACTGTATAATAAAATGTGTCAACATTTGGAAGATCTGCATAACTCAGTGTACAAATGTTTTCCAAATGACCAACATATGATGCTACCAAGTCCTGCATGGCTAAAAAGATCCATTCAAAGTGAATTTTAATGAAAGAGTATGAAAAGTTCACTGATATGGCTTCAGATTCCAAATCTTGAAGAAACTACTACTTCTCAAGTTTTGGTACAGTATCTAAAAATATCAATTGTCTGAAAAGACTATTAAAATACTGCTGTCTTTTCCAATAACATGTCTGTGTGAGGTCTTATTTTCTTCATATACTTTACCAAAACCACCTATCATCACAGATTAAATACAAAAAAGCAGATAAAAAATACAGCTACCTTCCATTAAGCTAGACAATAAGGCTACTTGCAAAAATGTAAAACAATGTCACTCTTACTTTTTTTGTTTTAGAAAATAGTTATTTTTCTTAAAAATGGGCTATGCTAACAGGTAGTTGGTTTACTGTTATTTTTAATGAATATTTAAAATTTTTGTTTTAATTTCTAATATGGTAAATATAGATAAACATAAGCTACATAAACAAAAACTCTGTGGGGGGACTTCAGATTGGAAATTTTGAGAACTGCTGTAACAATTATATGCTTCTTTAAAAAGCTGTGATGCTTGAGGAGTGGGATGGGATCTTTTCTTTCCTATTCATTCCTTGTAACATTTACTGAGTAAGCACAATACTAACTTGTTGAATAATAAATCATCTTAAAGGACTAGCACGACTTAAAAGCAATTCTGGGACAAGAAACCATTATACTGAGTGTAGTTACTGACTGTACCTACAGTACCAAAAATAAAGCCTACCATAAAAAGCAAAAGCTATTTTCCAAGTCAACTACTTACTTCTCCACCAAGAACTCTGGCCAGTAAGAAAATTGTTAGGGAACCAAATATCCAAATGGTGATAATCCATGAGACCACCTTAAGGGAAAACAACAAAAAATATTTCATGCAATTAATTTCTTTGTATCAAACAAGCTGATAATTTTACAGGAACTCAATTCTCTGCCATATAAGATAGTTTGACATGCCCAATTTTAGGTCACGGAAAGGTTATGTGAGTTCCTAGGTATCTTCCCAAACCTTAACAAGAATACAATGTTTAATACAATTTTACACCCACATTGAAAATTTGTCAATGATTAATTGCCTAAGGAAACCTCAGTATTTCAAGATCTATGATAAAAGAATACTGCAAAAAAAGACAACAAAGCGCTTATTCCAACCCCCTGGTTTATAGCATCCTTCAATGAAAATTAATAACTGAAACAAGTTAGCAGTCTTCTCTGGAGTTCTTTAAAACTTAGTTACACATTCATCCAATTAATGGAATAGGAAAGACATTTCAGACAACTTTGACTCCTCAGACTTAGCGTAATGATACATGCACGTATTTCCAAAGTCTGTCTGCTGGAAGGGCCTAGAAACAATGACACCTCAGTAGCAACATAAGCATGCTTATTATCCACATCCTAGTTTCTAAATATCATTCCCAATAAAAGGAAGCAAGACTCCTTACAAAAATGGCTGAGTCCAGGACCAGAGCAGGGAAAAATAAGATGAGCCTGGAAAACCCTGTAGGGTCAGAAAGTAAGGAAGTACTCAAAAAAGGATGGGGACATGCTGACAGGATACAGAAGCCAACCTGAAGGGGTGAAAGGTGGAACAATTTGAACAGTAAAATAAATGATGATACTACTGGCTTATAACTCAGAGAACAAACAGCTATGAGTTCATATTGAAATAAATAATAATTAAGTAACGGGAAAGAAGGATAATTTTTCCTTAGAGAAAAATAACAATAAATATCAAAGGAATGAGGGAAATAGAAAAATCTCTATTCAGCAAACACTATAGTAATAATTTCTACATGCCAATATGCATCAATTGAAGCTAAAATTAGTGGGCTAAAGTTTGATGAGAAACAGGATATTTGCATAATTGCGAAGTATCTCTATATTAATTATAAAGGGAAAAATAGCACCTTTACAATGGAGGAACTGGGTAGACATTACTTTATCATCTAATCAACTGATCAAGATAAATATCACCAGTAGTAAGACATTTCAGTATCATACCCAAAGAAGGATACAACATCATTTCTATGGTAATCTTGCTAAAAATGCATAAACTCAATCCAATCATAAGAAAACATCAAACTTAAAGTGAGCAATATTCTATGAGGGCAATAATCTTGCTTTTAGCCTTAGAATCCTTTGCTCAAATGAAAGATTATACAAAATAGATAAAACAAAAAATGTTCTAGATGAAGGTCTGGTGGTGGACAGGAGGTCAAAACCCCCCTTCACCTTCAGTGGTCCTTACAACACTTCAGAATACCTAATATAAACTACTGATCTAGGGTGAATATTAATAAGACCAGTGTAATTTTCATTGAATACAGTTCTCAGAAATCATACCTCCAAAGGTTCCTTGTGGTAGGCTGAATAACGTCCACCTCCCAAGATGTCTACATCCTAATCCCAAGAACTGTGAATGTTTCCTTATACAGGAAAAGGGACTATGCATATGTGATTGAGTTAAATATCTTGAGATGGGGAGATTATCCTGGATTATCTGGGTGGGCCCTAATGTAATCACAAGTATCCATATAACAGGGAGGCAGAGGGAGACTTGACTATAGTAGAAGAGATGATGATGTGACCCTGGAAGCAGAGACTGGAGTGATGTGGCTAGGAGCCAAGGAATGCTGGCAGCCTCTAAAAGTGGAAGAGGCAAGAAAGATTCTCCCCTGGAGGCACCAGAAGAACCAGCCCTGCCGACATCTTGATTTTAATCCCTTAAGACTCATTTTGGACTTCTGACCCCCAGAACTGTCAGAGAACAAATTTATGTTGTTTTAAGCCAGTAAATTTGTGGCAACTTGTTACAACAGCAACAGGAAACCAACACATTTCAAAAATCACTCTGTGGTAAAGAGTTACTTTTTACTTCCCTAAAGTCTTAAAATAAGGACAGGGATGTTTCTGTGTGTATTTTGATGAAAAAGATAAAGCCCCTGAGAGTAGGACAAAGTGGTGAAAATATCAGAAGCACTATAAAAAAAAAAATACTGATGGAATCCTTGCCATTATTTATTAAAAATGTTTATTTTTAAAAACAATTAAAAATGAATAGAAGGTAGCAACACGATTATAAGTAATGTGTCTCAAGCTCTGCATCTCTTGGGGAAGTCAGAAGAGGCAGAGTAAATGAGGGATTGTCACTTCTGGTCAGCTGGGAGTAGTTCCATCCATATACTCCAGTGTGTCATACAAATAATAACATTTTGTATGTGAATGATGATGTGGAAAAGTTTGGGAAGCACTGATTTAAGGTATTCCCACTTAATTATTAACAGTTTTGGGGATGAACAAGAAATACTGGGTAAAGATACAGCATTTCTCAAACAATGTATTAATTACAGTTAATACTTCACTATATTAATTTTTAAACCTCTTGAAATATTTAGAATTTGTGTAAAACAAAATATACTTACCCTAAACTGTCCATATAATGATATCATGGAAAAGAAAAGAACAACAGCCAGAGGACCCCAAAAGTCAGGATTGTCTCTCACCACTTGTCTGTTAAAACCGAGCGATGGCACTGGCATCAAAACACATCGGATTTTGTAGTAAATATCCTTTAGATCGATATCCAATTCCTCCCTATATTTTTAAAATAAAAATTCTCAAAAGGTACACTCCTGAATACTGAGGCAGTTGCAAAAGAATTTAAGAAAAATGTAAATATGACAGTATTGTCTCCCTAGGTCAAAAAACACTTTCATTTAAAGCACCATATTTCACTGATTCTAAGGTGTACATTTTTCAACATTTCACCATCTTTAAAGTTGGGAGATTCATCTCATAATAGCTGTGGTCTTACTACCACTGTTGTCAGCTTAGAGTGAAGCCAAGTGCTTCAAAGATTTGCCTTTCCTTTTCCTTGTCTCCTGGAGGAACTACCAATTTGGAACAACTTTAAATAAAATTCTCTGCTTGAGACTTTTTTGGACTATACTGATAATTCAGACTGCAAATCTATATGAGAACCAGTGTGGCATTTACACTCTCAGGGAAAATTTTTTTTCTTCTAACACTCCACCCAGTGCCAAATGTACATAAGCAAACTTCCTTGCTGTCCCTTTCACAGAGGAGATAACCCTCTGAAGTTTGTTTTCTTTCTTAATGATATGTAAAATAACCGTATCTTATAATCCATAGTGTCTTAGATTGAATAAAATATGGTATACCAATATTAACATAAAACTTGGGGTGTTTTAGCACCTGATCTACCAATCTATACTAACCACTACTAACAATCTACTACAAAGAATACCTTGGTAATGTCTTAATTTTACAAAGCTATAGGTTCTTCTTTCCAAAATTCCTAATTTCTTTATTTCCCAGGTGATACATAATCACTTTAAACATTTCAAGTACTGTGAAGAAAGTGCAATTCTCCCTATAACCTCAACCCCTGTGGCAGCTCTAGAACTACGGGTATAGGAGCGATTTGAGTGGTAATCTTTTTTGAAGTCTTAATTTCTCTTAAGGCTGAATTTGTATAGCTAGCACCAAAGCACTCATTTTTTCATTTAGATTGCATGTTTACTTGAAGTAGCTGATAGTCCCAAGTAAGTCCTAAATGTTTGGTGTATATTTGTGTGTGTGTGTGTGTGTGTCTGTGTGTCTGTCTGTGTGTCTGTGTGTGTCTGTGTGTGTGTGTGTGTCTGTGTCTGTGTGAGAAACAGACACACAGAATTACCATTCTTTTAATTTTTACCATTCAATAGGTTAAAACAATTTTTTCATTATTGTATCAGTTTTTTTATTACTAGTAAAATTGAAAATTGCTATATCTTTTGAGCAAAAAAGATAACGTTCTCAATATTTGCCTTTAAATAACATGAAGGAACATAATTATCCCACAGATTAGCCTGAATAACAAAAAAATACATATTATAATTTTTACACACAAGAGTGGCTTGTTATCTTCAGGATCATCATCTTCAACTTCCAAAAGCCAGCCATACCCTCTCTGTCTCAGAAATGCAGTAGCTGTAGATTCTTTGCTAAAATCTCCACCAAGGTTTAATCTGACATCTGGAGATGGTATTGAACCACTGAGATCTTGGGAGAAAAGAAAACAAAATTGTAAACAAGGGTAAAATGTGCTCCTCAAAATGAGCATATATTCAACCACGATCATTATCGTGTAAAGATCTCTAACTAGGAACATCGGCTATTTTGTACAATCTTTGAATTTTATAGAGATAGGTATCTAAAAACCATCTTCTATTCTACAAGCAAGAAAATGAGAGAGAGAGGTAAAAAGACATACAAAAGATTTCACAGCTAATTAGCTAGACTAGTACCAGAATCTAGAATTATAACAGCAACCCTTTAAAATTTAAATGGAAGATATATATAAAATGTATTAAATGATAGCACTTTTTATTCCCTTTATTATTATATATATTAGTGCTCAGGAAAAGTAATTGTACAAATCCTTTTTAAAGGCATTGTTGTTGGGTACCTGTCATGGATTGAATTTTATCCCCCCAAAATATGTGTCAACTTGGTTAGGCCATAAGTCCCAGTATTGTGTGGTTGTCCTCCATTTTGTGATTGTAATTTTATGTTAAAGAGGATTAGGGTGAGATTGTAACACCCTTACCCAGGTCACATTCCAGATCCAATATAAAGGGAATTTCCCTGGGGTGTGGCCTTCACCACCTTTTATCTCTCAGGAGACAAAAAGGACAGGGAAGCTGGGGGTGGGGAGGTGGGGGGTGGAGATCTCATACCACCAAGAAAGCAGTGCCGAGAGCAGGGCACATCCTTTGTACCTGGGGTCCCTGTGAAGAGAAGCTCCTAGTCCAGGGGAACACTGATGAGAAGGCCAACAGAGAAAGAAAGCCTTCCCCTGGAGCTGACACCCTGAATTTGGACTTTCAGCCTATTTTACTGTGAAGAAATAAATTTCTCTTTGTTAAAGCCAATCACTTATGGTACTTCTGTTATAGCAGCACTAGATGATGAAGACAGTACCTTTAAGTGGATTCGGACTCACAGTGACTCCATATGACAGAGTAGAACAAAAGGTAAACTCTAAATAATTTTCTCTACTTTTTCATGTATTTATTTGTATAGTCTTTCATTTAAATCAAGTATTTACACTAAGTGCTTCATAAATATTAATGCTTGTTGTTGTTAGCTGCTGTCGAGTCAACTCTGACTCATGGTGACCCCAGCTGCGCAGAGCAGAACTGCTCCATAGGGTTTTCAAGGCTGTGACCATTTGGAAGATCACCAGGCCTGTCCTCCAAAGTGCCTCCGGGTGGGTTCGAACTGCCGTCTTTCAGCTAGCAGTTGAGCACTGAACTATTTGCACTACCCAGGGACTCCTATATTAATGTTTAAACCTGCTGCCGTTGAGTCAATTCTGACTCATAGCAAACCTACAGGACAGAGTAGAACTGCCTCATAGGGTTTCCAAGGAGTGGCTGGTGGATTCAAACTGCCGATCTTTTCGTTAGCAGCCGAATGCTTAACCACTGTGCCACCAGGGTTCCATATTAATGCTTGATTTTTGACAAATTTGCCTCGTTCCCTGCTATTTCACCCAACTCTTTTCCTTATGTGACTACATCACTCATCTTTAGTTTTGACAAAAATAGAAAAAGGGCTTTTTTTTGTCAGCTCTAACAAGGGGTGAAAAGATTCAGTTATCCACATTAAAAAATCAATTTCATTTAGAGTCTACACAATATTTTAGAGGTTACAGATAATCACTATAGTACAAATGAACATATTCTGGCTGGAAGTCAAATAGCAATTTAAGAAGGAAAAAAAACTTGTAGGACTAGACAATATGTACTAGTAAACAACCATCAATGCTGTTGAATAGAAGTCACAAGATTGGAGTAGTACTTCAGAAAAATGATTTTGGCAACAGCAAGCCAGAACACTCTTAAGATCCTCCTTCCTTGGAGTTTATCTCCAACCAATATTAAAGTCAGTTTCCTTCAAAATAAATAAATAACAAGTTTTCCACATAAAGAAGACCTTAATTTGCATATTACTCTAACTCCTAATTTTAAAGGCCATTAAAATTTTGGCTTAAACTTCAATGAATGGCACAATTATGATTCACATCCTGGTCTGTTCTGACAACTCGTATAATAAATTATAATAAAGTTTGCGTTCTGAAGCTAAGTCTTACCTTAGCTACTAATTAATTCAGGAAATCGTTTATGGCTTCTGGGCCCCCACTTCCTACTCAAAGTTCCTTTCAGGTTTAACATTACAGGCTTCTGAAAAGTTTTTATAAGGGGGATTACTCAGCAAAACATAAAACGCAAGTACTTTTGAATTTCACTGTCCTTTCCTACCTAGCATTTAAAAACAGTCCCTGCAGATGCTAAAAGCCGTACAACCTTGTGGCCACATTCCTTAACTGTGTTTAAATAACCTCTCAAATTACTCTGCTTTTTTATCTTAATCTAAGTTAAAATGAAAGA
This sequence comes from Trichechus manatus latirostris, assembly GCF_000243295.1. Lineage (NCBI taxonomy): Eukaryota > Metazoa > Chordata > Mammalia > Sirenia > Trichechidae > Trichechus > Trichechus manatus. The sequence continues at coordinate 34,612,116 of NW_004443941.1, forward strand.
GTTGAAACTTAACTAAAATTCCATTTCTCACAGATAAAAAGAGTGCTTTTTCTTGATTTAACAAGAGGAAGACTTAGATCAGGATGTCATTAGAGCAGTAACATTAAAGGTCTTAGAATTATGAGGCAGGATAGCACCTTAACAACTGTTTCCTAGCCTCTACTAAGGACTGTACTTAAAGTGGCCAGAAAGATCCTGAGGGGTTGCTTCATAAATTACACTTAATTTAAACCAAATATGGATATATAAACTATACTGCTAAGCAGTGTTGTGCTAAAGAATTGTGTATGTTTAGCAGTTTGTCACAGCATGGCTGCTAGAACTTTAAAAAGGCATCTTTAGAGGATGGGGCCAAGATGGCAGAGTAGTCAGACAGCTTCCTACATCCCTCTTACAACAAACACCTGGAACAACAAGTGATTTGATTGTATATGAATATCTAGGAGCCCCGAACAAGACAAAGTTGAGGGATCGGATTGAGTGGTGGGGGGGAGACAGAGATGTTTGGAAGAGGCGAGGAGTTGCCAGACCTGACTTAGCGGAAGCCGCAGCCCTTTAGCCCGGACCGGCTCAGGGTGCACAGTGAAGCAGGCATAAGCTCCGCGCACTCGCTCGGGAAGCAGTTTCCACATCGAGAGAAATCCAGCAGAAGAGATTCTGCTTGGACACTCAGAACCAGTAAAATGCAGCACCCAAGTGGCTGAAGATAAGTACATGTGTGTGGCCTTTTGTGGGGATTTAAAAAAAAAATCCATTTGGGAAAAACCTCTCTCCCATTTACCTCCTCCCTCCCCACTTTGTACCAGTCTAGCTGGCTTCAGAGATCTCTGAGTCCACCAGGCCAGAAGCAGATCCCATAAGGCGCCCTGACCCATTCTCCTGGCCCTGGAGAGGAAACAAATTAACAAACAGGGAAAAAATTAAGCTACTGGCTGCCCTAAGCCAGGAACTCAGGGTTGGCACAGCTCCTTTGCCTAGGCACAGGCATAAGGGGCCCACAGACTTTGAGTGCCTTCCACCCCTGTATAGACTTGTGTGGACCCATCTCAACAGCGTAAGCCCTCACTACCACAGTACAACAGGGTAAACACCTTAAATCTAACTTCAACTGTTTCAGCTCTGAAGTAGCAGATTTGTGGCGCTTGATACTACTCTGCCCTTGAAGTAGGCAACTTACCGGTCTGCACGAGGGGCTTGAGGACTGGTGGCTCCACCCACGTCACCTAGCCACCTGCTACAGGGTTCCAAGAATAAGTGGTGCCCCCGAGTCTTTACAACCAACAGAGTAGGGTGCTGAAAGTCCAGCTACAAAACTCACCTACCTACTCACTCTAGGGAACAGGGACACGATTTCCTTTCAGACACTCGGACGGCTGTCAGCCCCGGCCTTGCTCAGCACGTGACCCCCTACTGCAGCCAGACACCTGTGCCTACACCAATCACCCATACCTCTCTAAGACTGTAGGTGAGAACCTACACCACACACTTGGTGACCAACTGCCTGGACAACTGAGCTGAACCCATACAGGAAAATTTAACAGACTCCTGGGTACACATACTTAGTTACAGAACTACCTGGTGACAGGATGTTAGAGCTTCAAAGATGCCAATAATTAAACTAGCGCACACGAGCAGCCTATTTGGGCATATCAAAACAAAACAAGAAGCTAGGGCACACTAAACAAATAAAAAATAAAATTATAATAACTTATTGATGGCTTGGAGACAACAGTCAATATCAAATCACAAAAAGAGGCAGTCCATGATGGCTTTAGCAAGCTCCCAAAAGAAAAAATCAACAAATTCTCTGCAGGAAGAAAATTTCTTGAAATTACTGGAGACAGAATACAAAAGATTAATATATGGAACTCTTTAAGAAATTAGAAAGGAATTTTTTCAAAATGGAGAAACAGCCAAAGAACATAAAGGCAAAGTAGTAGTGGACCTTAAAAAAGTTATTCAAGGGCATAATGACAAATTTAATAGACTGCAAGAGTCCTTAAACAGCAATCAGAAACCCAGAAGATTAACAATAAAATTTCAGAATTAGACAACTCAATAGAAAGTCATAGGAGTAGAATTGAGGCAGTAGAAGTCAGAATTTGTGACACTGAAGATAAAGCACCTGACACCAACTTATTTGAGGAAAAATCAGATAAAAGAATTAAAAAGAATAAAGAAACTCTAAGATTTATGTGGGACTCTATCAAGAGAAATAATCTACGAGTAATTGGAGTACCAGAATTGGGGGTGGGGTGGGGCGGATAACAGAAAATACAGAGAAAACTGTTGAAGATTTGTTGACAGAAAACTTCCTGGTATCATGAAAGATGAGAACATATCTATCCAAGATGCTCATCGAAACTCACATAAGGTAGATCCCAAAAGAAAGTCAACAAGACATATTATAATCAAACTTGCCAAAACCAAAGATAAAGAGAGAATTTTAAGAGTGACTAGCAATAAAAGAAAAGTCATCTACAAAGAAGAGTCAATTAGAATAAGCTCCGACTACTCAGCATAAACCATGCAGGCAAGAAGGCAATGGGATGACATATATAAAGCCCTGAAGAAAAACAACTGCCAGCCAAGAATTACATATCCAGCAAAACTGTCTCTCAAATATGATGGCAAAATTAGGGCATTTCAAGAAAAACAGAAGTTCAGGGAATTTGCAAAAACCAAACCAAAATTACACGAAATACTAAAAGGAGTCCTCAAGTTAGAAAATCAGTAACATCAGATAACAAAGGAAGACTAGAACACAGGACAGAGCAACCAGATACTGACTCAAGATAGGGAAGTCACAAAAATACATCAAAGCTAAAACACTGAAAATAGGGAAACAGAGATATCAATATGTAAAAAAGTACATTAAAACAAAAAAGAGGGACTTAAAAAATGTAGACACAGATTCTTCATATGGAGGGGAAGTTAAGGCAATATAAAGAAATAAAAGACTGGTATAAACTTAGAAAAATAGGGGTAAATATTAAGGTAATCACAAATGAAGCTAACAATCCTACAAATCAAAATAAAAAACTAGAAAAATATAAAGACTCAGCAAACACAAAATCAACAATAAAAAGAAAAAAAGAAAATAAAGAAAAATGACTCAGAAAAGAAAATTAAGTGAAACAAAGAAACTGTGAACAACACACAAAAAAAGACATCAAAATGACAGCACTAAACTCATACCTATCAATAATCGTGCTGAATGTAAATGGACTAAATACATCAATAAAGAGACAAATGGTAGCAGACTGGATAAAAAAACACCATCCGTCTATATGCTGACTACAAGAGACACACCTTAAAGACACAAACAAGCTAAAACTCAAAAGAATGGAAAAAATATATCAAGCAAACAACACTCAAAAAAGAGCAGGAGTGGCAATATTAATCTCTGACAAAATAGACTTTAAAGTAAAACCCACCACAAAGGACAAGGAAGGACACTACATAATGATTAAAAGGTCATAACCAGAAGGACATAACTGTAATAAATATTTACGCACCCAATGACAGGGCTCCAAAATACTTAAACTCTAACAGCACTGAAAAGAGAAACAGACAGCTCTATAATAATAGTAGGAGACTTCAACATACCACTTTTGGTGAAGGACAGAAATAACATCCAGAAAGATGCTCAACAAAGACTCGGAAGAGCTAAATGCTACAATCAACCAACTTGATCTCACACACATATACTGAACACTTCACCCAACAGCAGCCAAGTACACTTTCTTTTCCAACACACATGGAACATTCTCCAGAATAAACCACAGATTAGGACATACAGCAAGCCTTAATGAAATACAAAGCAACGAAATACTACAAAGTGTCTTTTATGACCATAAAACCATAAAATTAGAAATCAACAACACAAAAAACAAGGAAAAAAAATCAAACACATGGAAACTGAACAACACCTTGCTGAAAAACTACCGGAACTACCGGGTTATAGAAGAAATTAAGGATGCAATAAAGAAACTCATAGAATCAAATGAGAATGAAAACACATCCCAACAGAACCTTTGGGACACAGCAAAAGCAGTGCTCAGAAGTTTATAGCAATAAATACACACATCCAAAAAGAAAGGGTCATAATCAAAGCATTAACCCTACAACTGGAAGAAGTAGAAAGAGAGCAGCAAAAGAAGCCCACAGGTGCCAGAAGGAAGGAAATAATAAGAATTAGAGCAGAATTAAATGAAATAGAGAATAGAAAACAATTGAAAGGGTTAACAAGTCCAAAAGCTGGTTCTTTGAAAAGATCAAGAAAATTGATAAACCACTGGCCAAACTGACAAAAGAAAAACAGGAGAGGAGCAAATAACCCATTAAGAAATGAGATGGGTGATATCACAACAGACCCAACTGAAATTAAAAGAATCATAACAGATTACTATGAAAAATGGTACTCTAACAAATCTGAAAACCTAGAGAAAATGGACAAATTTCTAGAAACTCACTACCTATCTAAACTAACACAAATAGAGGTAGAACAACTAAATAAACCCATAACAAAAGAGACTGAAGAGGTTATTAAAAAACTCAGAACAAAAAAAAAAAGCCCTGGCCCAGATGGCTTCACTGGAGAATTCTACCAAACTTAGAGAAGCATTAACACCACTTCTACTAAAGGTATGTCAGAGCATAGAAAAGGATGGAACACTCCCAAACTCATTCTAGTTGTGTCCTGTTAGGTACAAGTGGGACTTTGTAATTTTCTTTAGAGATGGTGTTCGGTTTAAGGAGATGGTACCGGTGCCAAGTTGACAAGGAGTGAACTGTGATGCTTAAGGTATTGTGTCAGCTTGGCTAGGCCATGATTCTCAGTGGTTTCACAGTTAACTAATGATGTAGTTAGGCAGTTATGTAATGATGTAGTCATCCTCCATGATGTGATCTGATGTCATCAGCCAGTCAGTTGTAACAGGAGTTTCCTTGGGTGTGTGTCCTGCATCCAATATATATATGGATGTTCTGGCAAAGCTCATTTGCTTACTGTGGATCCTGCATCGGGTTTGTCATCATCTGACCTCTGATTCTGGTGACTTGAGCCAGCGGCCTGCCGTATTGCCTGCCGATTTTAGGATTCGTCAGCCTCCACAGCCTGTGAGCCAGCAGCCTGCCATCTTACCTGCCAGTCTTGGGATTCATTGGCCTCCACACCCTGTGAGCCAGTGGCCTGCCACCTGACCTGCCGATCCTGGGTTCGTCAGCCCATGAAGCTACATGAGTCAGAAGAAGCCTCTAGCCTGACGACTGACCCACAGACTTGGGACTTGCCAGCCTTTACAACCACGAGTAAATCTCTCTCTTTTTCTCTACACACACACACACACACACACACACACGTATACATTCTCCTTTACTTCAGTTGGTTCGTACCAGTTGATGCATCTTAGATGGCCGCTTGCAAGCTTTTAAGACCCCAGCCGCCACTCACCGAAGTAGGATGCAAAACATTTTCTTAATAAGCTTTCTTATGCCAGTTAACCTAGATGTCCCCTGAAAGCATGATCCCGCGACCCCTACCCCTGCTACTCTGTCTCTCAAAGTGTTTGTATTCAGGAAACTTCTTAGCTTTGGTTTAGTCCAGTTGTGCTGACTTTCCCTCTAGTGTGTGCTGTCCTTCCCTTCCCCTAAGATAATTCTTATCTACTATCTAGTTAGTAAATAATCCTCACCCTCCCCCCCACCCTCCTAACCATCAAAGAATGTTTTCTTCTGTGTTTAAACCTTTTCTTGAGTTTTTATAATACTGGTCTTGTATAGTTTTTGTTCTTCTGTGACTGACTAAATTCACTCAGCATAATGAGTTCCAGCTTCCTCCATGTTATGTTTCACGGCTTCATCGTTTTCTTTATCATTGCGTAGTATTCCATTGTGTGGATTTACCACAGTTTGTTTATCCATTCATCTGTCCATGTTGCTGAGCCCATATATAACCTCCATCCCTGTCACCACGGCCACTTTGTTCATGAGCCCACTGGGCAATCACAGGAGCGGCTGGGGAAAGAGGATGACTGGTTTCCACAGAACGCGTCACCCTATGCACTTGACTGTTAAAGTTGTCCTCTGCCAAGGTCACCCTTTGGTGAACACCCACGTGAAACACAAATATCTTCACTTCCTTGGCCCATTCAGAGAGGTCTATCCACATACCTCTTCTCCACGCCTCCATGCCTCCTTGTCACCAATTTTCTAATCATGTTCCTTCCAAGTCCCTGACCATCCTGTCAAACCACTGGCCACAGCCCATAAATCAGTATATAATTGCACATCTGGCCATTTCTCCTTCCAAGCAAAGTGAACAACCAGGTGCACTGCTTGAAGTTCTGCCCATTGGGAGGATTTTCCTTCACTACTGTCTTTAGGGAGGTTCCAGAAAGAGGCTATGGTACTGCCACTGTCTACTTTCGAGTGGTGCCTGTATATCGTGCAGAACCATCTGTAAACCAGGCATGAGTTTTCTCTTTCTCAGTCAACTGATCATAAGGAATTCCCCATGAGGTCATAGGTGCAGACTGGGTAGGGGACAGATAATGTGACAGGAGTAGAGACCATGGGTATTTGAGTCACTTCCTCATGCAACTTACCTGTGCCTTCAGGCCCTGCTTGGGCCTGACCTTGCATATACCACTTCCATTGAATGATGGAGTGTTGTGTACATCCAACTTTATGGCTCTGTAGGTCAGACAGTACCCAGATCATGATGGGCAACTCAGGCCACATAGTGATTTGGTGGCCTCTAGTTAAGCATTCAGTCTCTACTAAGGCCCAGTAACAAGCCGAAGGCTATTTCTCAAAAGGAGAGTAGTTATCTGCAGAGGATCGCAGAGCTATACTCCAAAATCCTAAGGGTCTGTGTTGTGATTCACCAATAGGCCAAAGACTCCAAACAGCATGTCTATCTACAGCTGACACTTGGAGCAACACTGGATCAGCCAGATCATACAGCCAAGTGGAAGAGCAGCTTGCACAGCAACCTGAACCTGTTGTAGAGCCTTCTCTTGGTCTGGGCCCCACTCAAAACTAGCAGCTTTTCAAGTCATTTGATAAATAGGCCAAAGTAGCACCCCCAAATGAGGAATATGTTACTTCCAAAATCCAAAAAGGCTCACTGGGCATCGTGTCTCCTTTTTAGTTGTAGTAGAGGCCAGATGTAACAACTTATCCTTCACTTTACAAGGAGCATCTCAACAAGCACATACCACTGGACTCCTAGAAATTTCACTGAGGTGGAAGCCGCCTGAATTTTTGTCTGATTAATTTCCCACACCTTCTAGCATGTAGATGTTTTACCAGTAAGTCCAGAATCATTGATATTTCTTCCTTACTAATCAGCATAATACCATCAATGTAATGGACCAGTGAGACGTCTTGTGGAAGGGAAAGGCAATCAAATTCCCTGTAGACTAAATTATGACATAGGGCTGGAAAGTTGATGTAACCCTGAGGTAGGCAACTAAAGGTGTATTGCTGGCCTTGCCAGCTAAAGGCAAACTGCTTCTGCTGGTCCTTCAAAACAGGTACGGAGAAAAAGGCATTAGCCAGATCAATAGCTGCATACCAGGTACCAGGAGATGTATTACTTTGCTCAAGCAATGAAACTACATCTGGAACAGCAGCTGCAATTGGAGTCACCACATGGTTAATTTTTTGATAATCCGCTGTCTCTCTCCAATATCATCTGTTTTTTGCACAGGCCAAACAGGTGCATTGAATGGGGATATAGTGGAAATCACCACCCCATGCATCCTTCAGGTCCTTGATTGTGCCAGTAAATCTCTGCAATCCCTCCAGGAATGCAGTATTGTTTTGGTTTATTATTTTCCTAGGTAGCAGTAGTTCTAATGGCTTCCATTTGACCTTTCCTACCATTAATAGCCCTTACTCCACTTGTCAGGGATCCAATGTGGGGGTTCTGCCAGTTGCTGAATATATATATTCCAATTATTCATTTCTGAATGGGGGAAATCCCTATAGGATGGGTTTGGGGACCCACTGTGAGACGAATCTGAATTAAGACTCCATTAATAACCTGACTTCCATATGTCCCTACTCTGACCAGTGGGCCACAGTGATGTTTTGGGTCTCTTGGAATTAGTATCCAGTAATCCCCAAAAAGTCTATTTCCTTTTCCCCAATGAACAGTCACTCTTGTAAAAGGCCGTAGATCCCTTTGGGGAAAGCTGGGAGAAAGATGAACAGTATACATTTTTAGCAGTGTAGCAGAGTCCTTCCTCAAGGTGACCCAGCCTCTCCTTCATTCAAGGGGCCGTGCGTCTGGCTCAAGTCTGGGAACTGATTGAGGGGCTGTAACTCTCTATTCTGGCGATTCAAGTTAGACATTCACTTGACCTAGAATTCTTCCATTTATACAAATAAATATTTAGTAGAGCTACCATCTAATTCACTCCTAGGGATACCATGACTAAGTAGCCAATGCCATAAATACATATGAGTCAGATGATTCTGATTACTGTTTTGACTCCACTGTCCATTATGGTAACCACACTCATCTTGTCTTTGTTGATTCAGTGCTGCTGCTTGGCCCCTACCACCACAGGATCCAATCAACCCCACCGTAGTTAGGTATCTTAATTCAGTTAGGGCAGTTCCCACTGTCAAATCTGACTTACATAAAATAGCAATCACAGCAGTATTCAAGGATGCTGGGGCTCCCTTCACAAATTTGTTCCTTACTGTTGTGGTAAAAGGTGTGCCCTCTGTGCACTTCATGTGTAGGTCTGTGGGTCTAACCTGATAAATCCACTCTAATATGCCAATTTCTCTAGGCCTTTGGATACCTTCTTCTATAGTATACCAAGGCAGGTCTGGTACCTCAACTTGATTTAGTGCCGGCCACCACGTAATCTATGTTTCAGCGACCCGACCAAATAAACTATTAGATTCTTTCCTAACCTCTCGAGCTGAAACACTGAATGAAGAATCTGTGCTTAGCGGGCCCATATCAATAAACTCAGACTGATCCAACTTTATGTTCCTTGCAACATTATCCTACACCCTTAATAGCCATTCCCACACGTATTCCCCAGGTTTATGTTTGTACATATTAGAAAAGTCAAGTAGCTCTTTTGGAGTGTTAACATACCTCCTCCTGGGACATACTTCGTACTTCACCTTTTAGAGCTCACTGAGACTTATGCTAGTTATAGATCTAAAAGCAAAAACAGGTGGTTGGGGTGGGTCCTGGGAATATTAGACAATGTTTTTAGGAATGTACCTCAGGCGATTACCCAGGCAATGCCCCAGGCAATATCTCAAACATTCTTTAAGTAGAGTGGAGTTAATCTTATCAGACGGGAGTGAAAGGGATAATAGTTTTACTGGGGAGGGTGGCTTAGCTGACAAAGATGGAGTCATGTCTTCAGATGGGAGTAAGAGGGCTGGTTCTGTTGGCAGGAGTGATCCAACAGAATTTAGGGGCTCAGTGTCCCCAGCATCCTGATTATCTGCTCGTATGTCCCCATCTCAAGTTTCAGGATCCCTTTTCTTTCCAATTAATGCCCTGACTTTAACTTCAGCCATCATTCGAGGCTGGGAATTTAACTGTCATTGTAATTCAACCACTCTTACGATAAAACTCTAGGTTTGTCTTTTGGCAACATCAGCTCATTACTACTAAAAATACAGCTTTCTTTCAGGGCACAAGTGGCAATTTTGAGGTGTTTTATGCAGCTCCTGAGCTGTGACTCTGAAGCCCTGAGTTCATCTCTTTTTTTCACCACTCTGTCTAGCAACAGTAGGGCCAGCCAACTAGCTTTCCTGTACTTCTCATTCTGACAGAATTGTAGAAAAGTATCAAACGTGATCACTCAGAGCCTCGCTTCTCACCTATACTTGATCTACTGTTGGTGATATTTTACATATTAATATTGCCACCTCATGCCATGGATTAGCAGTGCCCTCTTTACTAGTGAAGGCAGAGTCATCAACATCTTTAAGACTAACAGACTTAAAAACCAATTTAGAAAACTCATCTTCACAATTTTGTTTCTCTAGAACCACTCTTGGTACCAAATGTCTCAGGTTGGGCTCTCCAGAGAAGCAAAACGAGTAAAGCATATAATATATATACATATATATATATGTGTGTATATATAAACCAAACTTGTTGCCGTTGAGTTGATTTCAACTCATAGTGACCCTATAGCACAGAGCAGAACTGCCCCATAGGGTTTCCAAGGAGTTCCTGGTGGATTCGAACTGCCAACCTTTTGGTTAGCAGCTGTAGCTCTTAACCACTACGCCACCAGGGTTTCCAAAATATATAGAGATTTATATCAAGGAAACAGCTTGTGCGGTTGTAGAGATTGTCAAGTTCCAAGTCTGTAGGTCAGGTGTTAAGCTGGAGGCTTCTCCTGACTCACGTAGCTGCTGGGGCTGACAATTCCAAGACTGGCAGGTCAGATGGCAGGCTGCTGGCTCACAGTCTGCTGAGGCTGAGAAACCCAAGACTGGAAGGTAAGATGGCAGGTTGCTGGCTCACAGGGTGCAGAGGCTGACAAATCCCAAGATCAGCACGCAATGCGGCAGGCCACTGGCTCAACCCACAAGAATCAGCGGTCAGATGACGATGAGCTGGATGTACGATCCAGAGCAATCAAGCAAGCTTTGCCGTAACGTCCATATCTATATTGGATGCAGGCCACCCCCCAAGGAAACTCCCCCTAGAACTGATTTGCTGGTCACATCATGGAAGATGACTACATCATTACATAACTGACAAACCACTGAGAATCATGGCCCAGTTAAGTTGACATACAACCTGAATCATCACAATAGCCTAGCATGATAGCAAGTTAACAAGTAAAGAATAATGTCAGAGAACAAGGAGAAAGCATCCAAATCACTCCAGGAGCATGGCTGATGCAAGATAAACCAGAGTTAAGCAAGCTTGGTTGCCAACTCTAGGACAGGTGTCCAGAATAGTTAATCCCTTCTTACCGTACTATGTATAATATATTGCCATTTTCTAAGTAAAACAATGTAAAGAGCATAATAAATGTAAGTGGATTTAAAAAAGAAATAGAATCGTTGGGAAAAAAGGCATATAGCAAAAAAAAAAAAAAAAAAAAATCTTAAAAATGTTTCCACTGCTGTTTGGGCTCAGTAAGGAAAAATATTAATAAGTTTCAAGCATTATTAAAAGCCCCCTGGAAGAACTACAGAATAAAACTTTAACAGCATTTTTCCCTCCCTTTCAAGACAAGTGTATGATTAGGTGACAGACTTTCTCTGAATCTTTTGCTCAGTCTGAGAACTTCACTTTAAAAGAAGAGAAAAGAATTTTGTCAGTACAGTCTGAAAGTACACTCAGGATGAGAGTCACTGATCTGTTCCTAGACAAGTTCTAGATTTCTGTGAAAGAGAATCCTGCAATGAACAGTAAATATTTTGTGGTACTTTTCAACTTCTTACATATGTAAGCAAGCCTTCTTTCAATTTAACAAGGAAGAACAGGACAAAAATCACCTCACTTGAGTTGAAAATGAAATCCATGTGTGCTTATCTTAAGTCTAACCCAGCACTGAGTATTTGTGCTGCAAAAAACCAAGCACGGTTCACACTGAAGAGGTGAATTTCATTGTTTCATTTTAGTTACAAGAATTTAACATTTTAATGCATATAAAACCAAACCAAACCCATTGCCATGGAGTCAACTCTGACTCATAGCAACCTTAGGACTATAAAAGAGATAAAAAAACAAATGCATGTGTATAATTTTGCAATTGCTAGGTTTATCTTAGAGCTTGATTATGTCACTCAGTAAGAAAATATCATTATGAAGCCTTATATAAAATTATGTCTTAGGTTATAATTTTATTCATATTGTTTTGGCTTATGGTTTTAGTAGCTTTACTATTAAACACTGTCAATAAATTTTCATGTTCATAAATAATATTAATTAGAATCAATTTACAACCTATATTTAAATTAAATCTCCTGAGTCTCTTTAGAAAAACTAAATTCCATTATGACATATACCAGTTATTTCACAGAAATTTCTTTTGTTTGCTCTCTAAGTCTTAAAAAAAATTATTTTGAAATATTTATAGATTGACATTAAGTGGCAAATATAGTACAGAGAGATCTAGTGTACCCTTTACTCAGTCTCTGCCAGTGGTAACATCTTAAATACAACTATCAAAACCAAGATGCTGACACAGGTACAATCCACAGACCTTATTCAGATTTCACCAGTTTTACATGAACTCATTTGTGTGTGTGTAGTTCTATGTGATTTTCTCAGATCTGTAGATTCATGTAATGTCTTATGAGTTTAAATATATATGAAAAGGAATAAATTGATCAATTTAAACAGAGGTAAGCCTTGCTTAACTATCTTTTTTCTCCCCCTAAGAAAGGTTGGCTAAAAAGTCATATTTTGTTTCCAAATAGGGGAAAAAAGCTATTCTTGTTATATACCATATATCATACTTCAGTAGCATATTATATGTGATATTTGTGATAAGATCTATAAGGATTAAAAAAAAAATCAACTAGAAAATTTTAGAAAAGGAAAAACTAAAGATTCCTCTGTTTACATTACTAACTTGTATTAGAAGTGATATCCTTTCTAGGCAGGGAGTAGGCTAAAGTTTGTCCACAGTAAACAAATTAACAGGAAATTATTGTTTACTCAAAAGAATACAGACAATTATTGGATTATTACATTTACAACTTACTGATCACACTAATGTACTGCGAGCTGTAGATATTATAATCTTTATGCAGAGGGATCCGTTCTGCCTCAGGGGCCTTTGTACTGGCTATTTCCTCAGATAATTGAACGTCACCCATTCTTCAGTTCTCAGATATACTTAAGGTATTTTTCTTTAGTTTTCCAGACTACATCATGTTCATTTCATAGGTCCCTGGACTTTTCCTTTACTTATCACTATTTATAATTATCTGTGTGATTATCTGACTAATATCTATAAGCTCTACGAAGGCAAGGACTATGTATTTTTGCTGTTTTGTTTGGACTATTATATCCCTAGTACTTACAACAGTGTAAATGTGTATTGACTGAATCAATAAATGGAAGGGCTAAGAGTTCTGTACAGCTTAAATTAAGAAGTGGCATTAAAGGTTTTTAATAAAGCTATTGGAAAAGGTGAAAGTTATATTCTCGAATCATAATCTTAACTGTACTATGGAGGACTGATTTAAGACGGGAGAGACTGGAGCAAAGAAGCTGGTCAGGAGGCTATAGTAAGGAGTACACATGAGAAATGGTAAGAACTTTCCCTCTGGGAAACGTTGCTGAAAATGCTGCCATAGATGTTAGGAAGCAAGTGCAGTTCCTGAAGAGTGGTACAGATTGCTGGATGCTGAGGAAACAGGAAATAACAGGGACGGTTTAGCTGTGAAAATAAGGAAAAAAGGAAGTCGTACAATTAAGGATTTTGTCAATTAGGAGGGAGTTGTGTGTAATGGTAGAGATGGGAGAAACAGAAGAGAGATAAAAGATGCTAGAGAGAAAAACAGAGGAAGAAAGGCCCTAAGAGACGCAGGAGGATATGGGCAATAAAAGCACTAGTAGAAGGTTATCCTAGGAAAGGAAGAAAGAAACCTTCCCTTGAAGACTTGGAGGAAAGATGAATGTTTCAAGTACACATCACCACCACTACCCATTTCCATTGAGTAGATTGCAATTCATAGCGATCCTGTAGGACAGAGTAGAACTGCCCCATAGGGTTTCCAAGGCTGTAAATCTTTACGTAAGCTAAATCATCTTACTTGCTTAGTTGTCTTTTTTCATGCCCTTTCCTACTAGTTGTTGAATTAGTGCTTGGCTTCAGTTCCAGCAGCACAGCATCTTTATCTTAATGAAAACTGAGAATCACATAGTAATTCATTCATTCAACAAAATTTATTAACTTCTTGTTACGTGCCATGGTCTGTGCTAGGCAGTAAAACAGCTTCTAACTCCAAGGAGATAATGATCTAAATCAGAAATGTTTTAGGTTCATGAAGACTGAGAAGTGTAAGATATAGAGACTGGCGCTACTCCACCAATCACCGTATAGTTCTTATGTGAATACTCTTCCTCTTTAGTCTGAAGAACTCTCACTCATCCTTCAAAATGTACCTCATTAGTTTCTGAAAACTTCAGTGATCCTTTCTGCAGAGATAACCACTCCCTCCTTTGTACCATGCGTTTTATATCACTTTCTTATGTACACTGAAATTTTCTCTTTCTTCTCAGACTGTGAATTTCTTAGTGGCAGGGACTTCCTCATATGCAGTCTCTTACACATGGTAGGTATTTCCCCCATCCTACAATAGTCAAATCATTATCCCTCAAAGTTCGGCAAAATATGACATCCGTTATTTTTGCTGATCTTCCAGCTAGAAATAATTCCCTCCTCTTCTGATCCTTCATAACATTCTAAACCAATGATTTTCAAGCTATGATGTGTATATGAATCACCAGAGGATCTTGTTAAGATGTAGATTATGATTACGGCATATTCTGCATTACTAAGTACCCAGGTAATGCCAATGCTGCTGGTCTGTGAACATATACCAGGCACAGAATTACTTACTTGTCTGATACAAAGTCAAGACAAAGAACTGCCTTAAAGATTTCTAAATTTTCCATATAATGGTATCATTATATCCTTGCTTTTATACACATGCATTTCACTACTGCTTTTGAATGTAGTTTTATACCAGATTTGATTATTTAGTCTGAATTTCACTATTATTCTCAATTCATTTAATGCTTCATTCACACATATCTCATGTTCTCTTAACTTGGTACTTATACACATTAGGAGCCCTGGTGGTGCAGTGGTTATGCACTCAGCTGCTAACTGAAAGGTCAGCAGGTTGAACCCCCCAGCTGCTCCATGGGAGAAAGATGTGGCAGTCTACTTCTGTAAAGATTTACAGCCTTAGAAACCCTATAAGGGCAGTTCTACTCTGTCCTACAGGGTTGCTATGAGTTGGAATCGACTCAAGGGCAGTGGGTTTGGTTTTTGGTTTATATACATTATCTTAAATAAGCCTCACAATATTCTTATAAGTATGCTCTTCATTTTACAGATGACAAAATGGAAGCTTATAGAAAATATGTAACTTGCCCATAGCTACTGTTGTCAGGACTCTAACGTAAGTCTTCTCACTCTAAATCCAGCAATTTTTTTAGTTACATGTATATCTGTGTTGTTGTTGTGTGCCGAATCAATTTCAACGCAAAGCAACCCTATACGGCACAGTAGAACTGCCCCATAGCGTTTCCTAGGCTGTAGTCGTTACAGGAGCAGATCACCAGGTCTTTTCTGACCTTTTGGTTAGCAGCTGAGAGCTTAACCATTGAACCACCAGGGTTCCTTAGTTACACATCTAACTGTGTTAAATTCTGTAATCCCGTCTATCAATGCTATACGAGATTTAAAAAAAGCAGAAATCATTTATTCATTCAACAAACATTTAATGTTTGTTCTGTGCTAGCTGTTATGATATAGAAAATATCAGCGAAGTTTCTGTTTCTGACGGACAGTTTAGCAAGATTCACCAAGGAGGAGCAGTTTTAACTATCACTTGGGGCAAGGAAAGGAGTCCTGCTGGTGCAGTGGTTAAAGCACTCAACTGTGAATCGAGAGGTTGGTGGTCTGAACCCACCAGCTGCTCCATTGGAGAAAGACGTGGGAGAGTCTGCTTCTGTAAAGATTACAACCTTGGAAACCATATGAGGCAGTTTTACTCTGTCCTATAGGGTCGTTATGAGTCAGAATCAACTCAGTGGCAGTGGGTTTGGTTGGTTTTTTGGAGGCAAGAAGAAGAAAGGTATTCCAAACATGCAGGCTAGCATAAGCACAGACAAAACACCCAGGCACATTTTAGAACAAAGGATATGTGTGCACAAATAGTAAGGATAGGTTTCGTTAAAGAGAGACTTGAACAGAATCTAGAAAGGTGTACACTGAAAACATTTATAAGCTAAAAACATTCATGGTTAGAGAAACAGAATAAAAAGGGAAGAAGCAAGAATTTACATGACATGTTTAGGGACCAGAGAAAACACTTGGAGCTGCAGAGTCAAATGCTGATAACGGGTAACAAGAAAAAAAGGTGTGGGGTCAGTTAGTACTGAAACCCTAGCAGCAGCAGCAGCAGCAGCAGCAGCAGCAGCAGCAGCAGCAGCATTGCTAACATGTACTGGACATTTAACTCTGCCAGACACGGTACTAAGAGCTCCACATTTGCAAAATATTTCAGCACTTGAGTATAATTATCCCCATTTTGTAAAATGAGGTTAAGAAAAGATAAGCAACTTGCCCAAGATCACCTAGACAGTAACTGGTAATGCCAATTAATAATACACTTCAGACACACTATTCAATTTACAAAAATATAAGAAAGATACATCATGGTTTAGTGGAAAGAACTTTGAGAAGACAAAGACTAGCTCTTAATTCCAGATCCACCATGTGTAAATCATTGTACTTCTCTAAGTCTCAGTTTCTTTACAAAATACAGGAAAAATAAAGCTCATTAGGATTCTTATAAAGATCAGACAGGTCATATGCTTAAAATACTCTGTAAATTTAAACTGTACGATGTTATATACATGGAGAGTATTATTACATGTAATAATATATGTAATAAGAAGGATATCTGGAAAAGTTTGAGTAAACCTTATAGATTTTACTTATTCCAGGTTTCTTGGTTTAGGATATGGAGTTAATAGGTTAGCTAGTTGCATTATTCTGTCTGATTTCTTAGGTGTATATAAGAAAGGTAATTCCTGGGACGAGGGAGTATATGAAAAAATAGATAGATACGTGGGTTTGAAAAAATATCAAGTTCTGAAACTCAATGACATACTTTTTTAATTTTAGGAAATTAGGTTGATATTCTGCCCTAAGCACTATGCTACCAAATGTAGATTAAAAGAAACTGAAGTATTTTGGGTTGCTTTATTTCACCAAATAGTCATAATAAGTTTTTAGAAAAGTATCAGCTATGTTTCCTTTGATAGATAAAAAATTATTTTACATTTAAATTATAATCAAAACTACAGTACTTTTTTTTTTTTTTAAACAACATCACTCAAAGAACAAAACAAGGGGGAAAAAAAGAAAGGAAAACAAATTCTACTAACTTATGCACTCGGAAATCAAATTTCTGAGGAAAATAAAAAATTTAGGTTCTTCCCTAGACTGAAATTTCAATAGCTAAGTACAACTTACTTTTTCCTATTGGGCAGTAAATCTGCTCACTGGAAGGTAACTAGTGTACAGTATACTAAAAGTAAAAACTAAAAAGGACACGTACAAAGATTCAGATTACAAGCAGTGGGGTAAGGAACTGAGAAAAGGAAGAAAACAAATTTCCCAGTCCTGAGAAAAAAAATCTCTCCAGCAGAGTTGCTTCATCAAAACAATACAGGAAATCTGCAGCAACTATTGGGGGCACCTAGTCGGATTCAGAGAAGTTTTCAAATACACCTGGGTCCACTTATCCGAGTAATAAGGTCAAACACTATAAAATGAGAGGAAAACTGGGGCCTAAGTTATCAAATTCTATTTAACATATTTGTGTTTGCAGCGCTGACTCTAACCCCAACCAAAAAAAAGTTACCTATTGATAAATAACAGGATAACTGCTCTCCCGTCTTGTTTTCATTCTCTGACAACTACCCTGACCAATGGAATCATGTTTTTTCTGAGTAACTACAAGTAACCCCAAAAATAAAACCTTAGGGTTCCGTGAGTCTACTTGAGGCGAATAAGCCACCAAAGCCTGCCACCAGTGTGGGGAACGCCAGGATCTGCCGGAGTTACTCGATGCTTTTCAAGGACGCTCCCAAAACCCCTCGCTCGGCCCTTTGCGCCCTTCTCAAGGCCCAGCAGGCGTGGAGGGTTTGAGTCACCAGAAAGCTTCCTGCCTGTCCCCACCGCCACTCTGCCTCATCACAAGGAAAACCCCACCAAGTCGGGCTCGGCGCCAGCCGGGATGACTGGACCTCCTCGTCTCACCTTCTGCGTCTGCTGAGGAGACAAAGGTGAAGTCCCCGTTGGAGGGGGAATACGCCGGCGGTGGGCCCAGCGGCTGCATCTCGCGGCCCCTTTCAGCCAGCTGAGGCGGAGGAGGCTGCGGCTGGGCCCAGGCCCAAAGGCGGCGGCGGCGCTGACCCGCACGCTCGCCCTACGGTGTGGACTGCAAGTCAGAAGCTGCAAATTGAGAGCGAGACCGCAAACGAGCGCAGCGGGCCGCTGCGCTACCCCAAAACCGCTCCACCAAGGTCCTCTTGGTGGTGACCGCCAAGCACTACGACGCCGGCTCCCTAACAGGACTATAGCAGTGACAGCACCGCCCGGATTGGTTCTTTGTAATGTGCTCTCCCATTGGCTCCCGGGCAGAGGTTCTGATTGGGTCTTCTGTTGCTGATTCCGGAAGTTTTCCCAGGACAGGAAGTTTTCTTATAATTCGTGGAAGACGGAGGTCTCTCTCTTACCCATGGCTGTTTTTTTTTTCCCTTAAAGTACCATTTCTTCCTGCGTTTCTTTACCTATTTCCTCCGTTTTCGTTAACTAGGTACATTTTAGAACCAGTTGGGTTCCTGAGATGTCAGCCCCAGTTTAAGATTCCAAGATTCTGTTGCCTTAATGACTGTACCTCAGTTTCCTTGCCTGTAAAAAGATGGTGGCTGGACTAGAGAATAATAAAAAATAACAGATGAGCTGTAAGGTACTACCCAGAGACTAGGGCGTTAGTCGAGTCACAGTCCTTTATGAGGGAGGCAACTGAGGCCAGAGATGGTAAGGTAGTAACTGAATTAGGACAGTACCTAAATCTCCTGATTTCTAGTCCAGTGCTCTTTTCACTAAAAAATCATGTCTACAGGACCTGTCTTTGTTAAGTTTACAAATCCACATAGATTTTTTAATGTTTAAATAAATAAATTTAATATTCAAGCTACATAAATGTGTCTTCCAACTTGGAGAGAGAGAGTTTGGAGGTATATTATGAGACACACTTGGAGAAATACATGATGGGACAGCAATAGAGCAATGGAAGGTATGGCCATTAATGTGTAAAGGGAATATCAGGAAATTTTTCTCAAAGGAGGTAAAAATTGAGTTGGGACTTAAAGGATCAGTACAAATTTGCAGACAAAGAGAGGTAAGGGGCCGGCAGCCTGGGTCATGGTATTCTAGAGATCATTTTTGTAAACGTGGGCAACTGGAAGTTGTTCAGTTTACTTGGATCTCAGGTTTAGTTGGCGAGAATGGCTACAAGTGAGATTGCACAGACGGGTAAAGAAGAGATTATTAAAAATTTTGCATGCTATTGATAATGTAGAATTTTACCTCAATCCTGTGATACTAGAAAATAGTGATGGTTAAAGAAATCCCCCACCCTTTGTGTTCAGGAAAATGGCAAATAACCAACCTTCCCATATGACTTAGATTAGACTCATGGAAGTCCCCTTGTTTACCTACGACAAAGCCAGACACAGACCTTCCAGATTCCCATTCCTTGCCTATTGAATGAGTAAATTGCTTGTCCCCTCTGATCAGTCAGAAACAAAGTGCTTGTTAACTAAACTTTGGTTAAGATTCTCTGCTTCTTCCAAGTCCCTGAACATTGGCCCACCCTCAGAGACAATGTAAACCCCTCCTTAAGGGCCCCTCCTAGAGAATAGGCTGACCTCAGAGTACATTCTGATTACTATTGATAATGTCACCCACTTGGATTTTTTTCTAGCCTGGTTTACTCTGTTTCTACAAAAGAAAAATGCACTTTCCCTGTTATGGATTGAATTGTGTCCCCCCAAAATATGTGTTGTAAATCCTAACCCCTGTATCTGTGGCTATAATCCCATTTAGGAATAGAGTTTCTCTGTTATGTTAACGAGGTCATATCAGTGTTGGGTGTGTTTTAAACCAATCACTTTTGAGATATAGAAGAGCATTTTAGGCACAAAAGCAAGGAAACATAGATGGGGGAAGATAGATACGACAATATACGAAGATCAACAAGGAACTGAGAAACAAGCTAAAAAGAGACAAAGACCTTCCCCAGAGCCAACAGAAAGAGAATGCCTTCCCCTAGAGATGGTGCCCTGAATTTGGACTTTTAGTCTTCTAAACTGTGAGAAAATAAATTCCTGTTTGTTAGAAGTCAGCCACTTGTGGTATTTCTGTTATAGCAGCACTAAGAAACTGAGACATTCTCTAACTCTTTGAAACACTTGCAGATTTATGGTGGAAGTGTTCTCTTTATTATAGTATCCCTTTCTCTCTTTTCTTTCTGAAGAAAGCTTCTTCTTTTAAAATTCTGGATTTGTTTATTTGACACTATTCTAAGGAATTTAGATTTTGTTCTGGGAATAATGTGGGGACCACTAAAGGCATTAGAGCAAAGGAGTGACATAATCAGATAGCCCTGTTAGAATGAAAACTTAAAATATCCATAAATATTACTTAAGGGTCCACAGTAGTGCCCAGCAGGTTCCAGTTTGTGGGTAGTTTGACTTGGAGAGTAGAGATATGTGCAGAATCTAAGTAAGGCATGGAATAGGGTTGCAGCAATGGGGATGGGAAAACGGAACAGATATGAGAAATATTAGGAATCCACAGGATGTACTTGTCTATTGGGAGAGGTTGGAAATTAAGAAAGATCATAGAGTGACTTCATGTTTCTTGCTTAGGTAATTGGAAGTGTTATTCATAATATCAGAGAATAGAAGAGGAGCTAGTCTGCTGAGAGTTTTGAGAATCGTGAATTTAAAGAAATGCAAGTAGAGCTATCTAGTAATTCTTTGGCTAATAGGGCCTAGTATTCAAGGTGGAGTACTGAGCTGGAGCTATAGTGTGATGATCATCAGTGGATGGTTAGTAATTGCATCTATGAGTATGGATGAGATTGCACAGAAGAGTGTGCTGAGTGAGAGAATAGTGCCAAGAGTGAAACTCTCAGGAACACAAACATTTAAGGGACAATGTGAGGAGGACTGGCCTGCAAAGGAGATGTGAAGAGTTGCAATTTTAAATAGGATGGTTAGGATAGGCATAATTGAGGAGGTGGTATTCGAACAAAGACTTAAAGGATGTGATGATTTGTACTGGGTCAACTCAGTTAACAGAATTCCCTTCCCTGTATTCTTTCAGGTTAGTCAGTTAAAAGAAGAATTTGCACAAGAATTGGAAGGTAGAAGTGAAACACTAGCCATTACACTCAAAGTTTTCTTAGTCAGATGTGGTGATGGACAGATGCAAAAGTGCCCAGCAGGTTCCAGTTTGTCCTAACACACCTATGCTCTGCATCCAGCTCTTCCCAACTGCAAACCCTGTTGACCAACAGGGGCACCAGACAGTTGGCTGTGGCCCTACGGAGACAGTACCTACCCAGATCAACAGCTTTCCCCTCTCAGTCTTACTTCAGCAGCCAGATGTGCTGGGATTCTCAGATTGATTGGTTGGTGACTCCTCTGTCCTCTAACTCCTCCTTCCAGTCCTTTACTTCTTCAGCTCCTCCCACAGTTGTGTAAGTTCTGATTCCTAGAATAAATCCTTTATCCCATAACGTATTCATTAGTGACTTTGATCCCTGATTGAACTCTGACTAATAATAGCAATGACGGAATAAGCCCTACAGTAGATTACTGGGGAAAAAATATTTCAGGCAGAGGAAACAGCCAGGGCAAAGGCTCTAAAGAGGAGAATGTGTTCCAGTGTGACTGGAACAGAGGAGTAAGGGGAAGAATAGCAGGAGATGAGTCAGAGAGGTGATGGCAGCCATATCACATAGGGCCTAGTAGGCCAGTGTAAGGACTTTGGTTTTTACTCTGGGTGAATCTTACAATAATAGGTAAGTATTATTATCACAATTTTAAAGAAAATCCAAAGAACAGAGAGAATAAGTAAATTGCCAAATTTCATAAGTTAATAAATGGCAGATCTGAGACATAAACTAGATCAGTCTAACTCTAGCACTGAAGTTTTTAGTTGTTATTGTTAGGTTCTGTCCAGTCGGTTTCAACTCATAGTGACCCTGTGTACAACAGAACGAAACACTGCCCCGTCCTGTGCCATCCTCATGATCGTTGTTATGCTTGAGCTCATTGTTGCAGCCACTGTGTCAATCCATCTCATTGAGGGTCTTCCCCTTTTTTCTGACCTTCTACTTTACCAAGCATGATTTCCTTCTCCAGGGACTAACCCCTCCTGATAACATGTCCAAAGTAATCGAGACAAAGTCTTGCCATCCTTGCTTCTAAGGAGTCTTCTGAATGTGCTTCTTCCAAGACAGACTTGTTTGTTCTTTTGGCAGTCCATGGTATATTCAATATTCTTCGCCAACACCATAATTCAAAGGTGTCAATTCTTCTTCGGTCTTCCTTATTCATTGACCAGCTTTCACACGCACATGAGGCAACTGAAAAACGCCATGGTTTGGGTGAGGTGCTCCTTAGTCCTTAAAGTGTCATCTTTGCTTTTTAACACTTTAAAGAGGTCTTTTGCAGCAGATTTGCCCAAAGCAATGCATTGTTTGATTTCTTGACTGCTGCTTCCATGTGTATTGGTTGTGGATCCAAGTAAAATGAAATCCTTGACAACTTCTATCTTTTCTCCATTTATCATGTTGCTTATTGGTCTAGTTGTGAGGATTTTTGTTTTCTTTATGTTGAGGTGTAATTCATACTGAAGGCTGTAGTCTATGATCTTCATCAGTAAGTGCTTCAAGTCCTCTTCACTTTCAGCAAGGAACTTTGTGTCATCTGCATAATGCAGGTTGTTAATGAATCTTCCTCCAATCCTGATGCCCTATTCTTCTTCATATAGTCCAGCTTCTCGGATTATTTGCTCAGCATACAGATGGAATAAGTATGCTGAAAGAATACAACCGTGTCGCATACTTTCCTGACTTTAAACCAAACCTTTATGTGATCAATTCAGATAGTGTTTGATCACTCTAAAATACGGACTTTATAAAAAAAAGACAATTTACCTTTATATTAGTAAGGATGCTTTTGGCCACAAGTAAGAGAAACTTCAAGTCAAACTGGTTTAAACAAGAAAGAAATGTATTATCTCAGTTAAGAGGAATTTCAGACGTGGCAAGCTTTGGGGTACGTTGGACTAGCAACAGCTCATAATATCATTTTCCCTCATGTCTCTGCTCTGCCATCCTCGGTGCTGGCTTCACCCTTGGGTTGGTAGAAAGATGGTTGCAGCAGGTCTAGAAGCACATCAGACATGCTGTGTCCCAGACAGCTGCCTCTTCCTGGTTTTCTCTCAGGAATCAGGAAAAGTTTCCAGAATGCTTATCAGAATAAAATCCTATGCCCGTTCCTGAACCATTGGCCAGCAGCATTAATGAGATTGATTAGTCTTAGATCAATCGAGACTATTCTTGAAGCAAAGGTTGGGGCAGCTTCCCCAAGGCAAATCATGGCTGGACCATTTTTTTTTTAATTTAATTAAGAAGGAAGAAGAATAGATACTGAATAGTCAGCCAACAGTGTTTACTTCATACATTTTTCCACTAAAAATCATTCACACTACCTCAATTCCAAACTTTAAGAGTATGTAGATGACAAAATGCGTACCTAGGGTAGAGATCATTTGGGACCCATGCTCTACTCCCTGTCCTGGGTACAGTCCCCATCTATAGCCACTGCTAAAAAAGTGGGTTTAGGTGACTAAGTGGTACTCCATGATCACAACCTCTCCCTAGGCTTTGGCAAATTGAACACTTGATCTGAGCGAGGAATTTGAAACTATAATATTGATTTGGTAACCTGTGGGCAGCAGAACTGAAAGATTATTTGAAGGGTTGACATATATGTATATATATATGCGTATGTATGTATTTTGTTATTGCATCTTCCTCCAGTCTTGATGTCCCGCTCTTCTTCATAGATTACAGCTTCTCGGATTATTTGCTCAGCATACAGACTGAATAGGTATGGTGAAAGGATACAACCCTGATGCACACCTTTCCTGAATTTATGAGTGTCTGCAATCTGAAACTATACATAAAATATATATGCATAGTAGATATACATTGTTGTTTTTGTTAGTTGCTGTCTAGTCAATTCCAACTCATGGAGACCCATGTGTGCAAAGTAGAACTGCTTAAGAGAGTTTTCAATGCTGTGACTTTTCAGAAGTAGATAGCCAGGCCTGTCTCCTGAGGTGCCACCATCCTTTCAGCTAATAGTCGAGTGCTTAACTGTTTGCCCCAATCAGTAACTGCTGTAGATATATATATAGAATGTATCTCTCTCTGTATTACATATTATGTAATTCCTTAATAGTGAAAACAAGCAAACCATAAAATGAGGTATCAAAAACCAGTTAAGTACCATTCCAATGAGTCAGAATTGCTTAATTACTACAAAGTAAGCTCATTGAAGAGTGTCTGGGTGGTGTAGATGGCTAACACACTTGGCTGCTAACTGACATTTTGGCGGTTGGAGTCCATCCAGAGCCTCTTGGTACCTGGGAAGAAAGGCCTGGTGATCTGTTTTTGAAAAATCAATCATTGAAAACCATGCGGAGCACAGTTCTACTCTGACACACATGGGGTCACCATGAGTCAGAATCGATTCAACAGCAACTGATTTAAGCTTACTGAGACCAAGGACTATTGTTGTTATTAGGTGCCATCAAGCAACTGCAAGTACAGCAGAAAGAAACACTGCCTGGTCCTGCGCCATCGTCACAATTGTTGCTATGCTTGAGCCCATTGTTGCAGCCACTGTGTCAATCCATCTCATAGAGGATCTTCCTCTTTTTCGCTGACCCTCTACTTTACCTAGCATAATGTCCTTTCTCTAGGGACTGGTCCATCCTGATAACATGTCCAAAGTATGTGAGACAAAGTCTCGCCATCCTTGCTTCTAAGGAGCATTCTGGCTGTACTTCTTCAAAGAAAGATTTGTTAATTCTTTTGGCAGTCCGTGGTATATTCAATATCTTTCTCCAACACAGTAATTCAAAGGCAACAATTCTTCTTCAGTCTTCTTTATTAATTGTCCAGCTTTCACATGCATATGAGGCAATTGAAAATACCACACTTAGGTCAGGAACACCTTAGTCCTCAAAGTGACATCTTTGCTTTTTAACACTTTAAAGAAGTCTTTGCAGCAGATTTTCCCAATGCAATGCATCGTTTGATTTCTTGACTGCTGCTTCCATGGGTATTGATTGTGGATCCAAGTAAAATGAAATCCTTGAAAACTTCAATCTTTTCTCCATTTTTCATAATGTTGCTTATTGGTCCAGTTGTGAGGATTTTTGTTTTCTTTATGTTGAGGTGCAATCCATACTGAAGGCTATAATCTTTGATCTTCATCAGTAAGTACTTCAAGTCTTCTTCATTTTCAGCAAGCAAGGCAGTGTACCTGCATATCACAGGTTCTTAATGAGTCTTCCTCCAATCCTGATGTTGCGTTCTTCTCCATATAGTCCAGCTTCTCAGACTATTTGGTCAGCATATAGATTGAGTAGGTGTGGTGAAAGGTACAACCCTGACGCACATCTTTCCTGACATTAAACCACGCAGTACCCCTTGTTCTGTTCAAATGGTTCCCTCTTGGTCTATGTACCGGTTCCTCATGAGCACAATTACGTGTTCTGGAATTCCCATTCTTTGCAATGTTATCCATAATTTGTTATAATCACACAGTCAAATGCCTTTGCATAGTCAATAAAACACAGGTAAACATCTTTCTGGTATTCTCTACTTTTAGCCAAGATCGATCTGACTGACATCATCAATGATATCCCTCGTTCCATGTCCTCTTCTGAATCCAGCTTGAGCTTCTGGCAGTTCCCTGTTGATGTACTGCTGTAACTGCCTTTTTTTTTTTTTTTTGGGCATATTTATGTATTTATTTTATTGTGCTTTAGATGAAGGTTTACAGAGCAAACTGGTTTCTCATTAAACAGTACACATATTGTTTTGTGACATCGGTTGCCAACTCCAGGGCACGTCAACACTCTCCCCTTCTCGATCTTGGGTTCCCCCTTACCAGCTATCCTGTCGTCTCCTGCCTTCTCGTCCTTGCTCCTGGTCTGGTGTGCCCATTTAGTCTCGTTTTGTTTTGTGGACCTCTCCAACCTTTGGCTGAGAGGTGAACCTCAGGAGTGACTTCATTACTAATCTATAAGGGTGTCCAGGAGCCATACACTCAGGGTTTCTCCAGTCTCTGTCAGACTAGTAAGTCTGATCTTTTTTTTTTCTGTGTTGAGTTAGAATTTTGTTCTACATTTTTCTCCAGCTCTGTCTGAGACACTCTATTGTGATCTCTGTCAAAGCAGTCAGTGGTGGTAGCCGGACACCATCTAGTTGTGCTGGACTCAGTCTGTTGGAGGCTGTGGTAGTTGTGGTCCATTAGTCCTTAGGACTAATCTTTCCCTTGTGTCTTTGGTTTTCTTCATTCTCCCTTGCTCCAGATGTGATGAGACAAGTGGAGTATCTTACATGGCTACTCATAACCTTTTAAGAGCCCAGACACTAGTCACCAAAGTAGAATGTAAAACATTTTCTTTATAGACTATGTTATGCCAATTGAGCTAGATGTTCCCTGAGACCATGGTCCCCACAGCCCTCAGCCCAGCAATTAGGTCCCTCAGGGAGTTGGAATATGTCTATGGAGCTTCCATGACCTTGCCTTGGACAAGTTATGCTGACTTCCCCAGGACTGTGTACTGTCTTCCTCTTCACCAAAGTTACCACTTATCTGTTTAGTGTTTTTTCCTCCCACCCCTCTTGTCCCTCATAACCATCAAAGATTGTTTCTTTTGAAAAGGTGTAAACCTTTTCATAAGTTTTTATAGTAGTGGTCTCATACAATATTTGTCCTTTTGTGATTGACTTATTTCACTCAGCATAATGCCCTCCGGATTCATCCATGTCGTGAGATTCTTAGCAGATTCATCATTGTTCTTTATCATTGTGTAGTATTCCGGTCTATATATGTACCATCGTCTGTTTATGCATTCATCTGTTAATGGTTACCTAGGTTGTTTCCATCTTTTTGCTATTGTGAACAATGCTACAATGAACATGGGTGGGCATACGTCTATTTGTATGACGGGTCTTATTTGTCTACAATATATTCCTGGAAGCAGGATTGCTTTATCATATGGTATTTCTATTTCCAGCTTTTTAAGGAAGCACCATATCATTTTCCAAAATGGTTGTCCCATTTTGCATCCCCACCAGCAGTACATAAGAGTTCCAATCTTCCTGCAGCCTGTCCAACATTTGTTATTATCTGTTTTTTGATTCGTGCCAATAATGTCGGGGTGAGATGGTATCTCATTGTGGTTTTGATTTGCATTTCTCTAATGGCTAGTGATCACAAACATTTCCTCATGTGTCTGTTAGCTGCCTGAATATGTTCTTTGGTGAAGTGTCTGTTCAATTCCCTTGCCCATTTTTTTTTTTTTTTGCAGGTGTAGCTGAAGTTTTACTCTTTGCTGGAGTATGTTTGTTTTCTTTCTTTCTTTTTTTTACTGAGCTTTAGGTGAAAGTTGACAGCTCAAGTTAATTTCTTATACAAAAATTTATACACATATTGTTATGTGACCCTAGTTGCAATTCCTATAATGCGACAGCACACTGTCCCTTTCCACCCTGGGTTTCTCGTGTCCATTCAATCAGCTCCTATCCCTTTGTGACTTCTCATCTCACCTCTGGATAGGAGCTGCCCATTTAGTCTCATGTATCTACTTGAACTAAGAAGCACACTCTTCCCAAGTATTATTTTATTTTTATAGTCCAGTATAATCTTTGTCTGAAGAGCTGGCTTCGGGAATGGGTTTAGTTCTGGGTTAACAGAGAGTCCGGGGGACATGTCTTCTGGGGTTCCTCTAGTCTCAGTCAGACCATTAATTCTGGTCTTTTTATGTGAATTTGAGTTCTGCATCACACTTTTCTCCTGCTCCATTAGGGACTCTCTGTTGTGTTCCCTGTCAGGGTGGTCATTGGTGGTAGCCGGGCACTTCTAGTTCTTCTGGTCTCAGGCTGAAGCAGTCTTTGGTTTATGTGGCCCTTTCTGTCTCTTGGGCTAATGCTTTCCTTGTGTCTTTGGTGTTCTTCATTCTCCTTTGCTCCAGGTGAGTCGGGACCAATTGATGCATCTTAGATGGCCACTTGCAAGCTTTTAAGACCCCAGACGCCACTCACCAAAGTAGGATGCAGAACATTTTCTTAATAAACTTTGTTATGCCAATTGACCTAAATGTCCCCTGAATGCATGGTCCCCAGACCCCTGCCTCTGCTACTCTATCCCTCGGAGTGTTTGGTTGTGTTCAGGAAACTTCTTAGCTTTTGGTTTAGCCCAGTTGTGCTGACTTCCCCTGTATTGTGTGTTGTCCTTCCCTTCACCTACGATAATTCTTGTCTACTATCTAGTTAGTGAATTCCCCTCTCCCTGCCATACCACCCTCGTAACCATCAAAGAATGTTTTCTTCTGTGTTTAAACCTTTTCTTGAGTTCTTATAATAGTTGTCTCATACAATATTTGTCCTTTTGGGACTGACTAACTTCATTCAGTATAATACCTGCCAGATTCATCCATGTTGTGAGATGTTTCGCGGATTCATCTTTGTTCTTTATTGTTGTGTAATATTCCATTGTGTGAATACAGCATAATTTGTTTATCCATTCATCTGTGGTTGTCCTTTGCCCATTTTTAAATTGTATTATTTGTCTTTTTGTTGTAGAGGTGTTGGATTTTCCCGTAGATTTTAGAGATTAGAACTTTGTCAGATTTGTCATAGCCAATTTTTTTCCCCCAGTCTGTAGGTTCTCTTTTTACTCTTTTGGTAAAGTCTTTTGATGAGCATAAGTGTTTAATTTTTAGAAGATCCCAGTTATCTAGCTTATCTTCTGGTGTTTGTGTATTGTTAGTTATGGTTTGTAATCTGTTTATGCCATGTGTTAGGGCCTCTACTGTTAAGCCTATTTTTTCTTCTATGATCTTTTTTGTTTTTGGTTTTATATTTAGGTCTTTGATCTGTTTTGAATTGGTTTTTGTGTATGGTGTGAGATATGTGTCCTGTTTCATATTTCTACAGAGGGACATACAGTTTTGCCAGCACCATTTGTTAAAAAGACTGTCTTTTCCCCATCTGATGGACTTTGGAAATTTATCAACGATCAGCTAACCATAGGTGGAGGATCGATCACTAGGTTAGAGAGATGCAGACTCCTTGTCTTTTGCATTCGCCCTGCCCCCACTGGCCAGTTCCCTTAGTGCCTTTTTTTTTCCCTGCTGTTGTTGTCTTTTGGCTTCTTTTTGTTTCTTCCCTCTCTCTCACCTCCTTCTTTTCCTTTTCCTGCTTAGTTAGCGCCGTGTGCCATCTCTGCTCTTTCTTGATGGGCTGCGCCCAGCCGTTTGGCTGTGGAGCCGCTTGCCCGATCTGCACCTCCAGGTTGGTAGGCTCCCTTGGGGCATTTTTTTCCTCTGTTTCTTCCCACACCGCTTGGCTTGGGAACTGCTGGCACACAGCTTCCCTAGCCCATATTGCTATGCCGGTGGGCACCCTTGGGGCATTTTTTCTTGTTGTTGTTGTTGTGTTTTTTTTTTTTTTTTTTTTTTTTGGTCTATCTCTGCCTTCCTTCTTTTCCTCTCTCCTGATCACCTGGCTGTATGTGCTCTCACTGCAGATGGGCTGTGCCACACTGCTCAACTGGGGAGCTGCAGGCACATGGTTTCACCAATCTGCACTGCCATGTCAGTGGGCTCCCTCAGGACTTTTTTTTCTTTTTTCTTTCTCGGTTTCTTGTCTCTATCTTCCTTTACTTCTTTTATCCCAATTACCTGGCTGGGTGTGCCACCCCTGCCACTTTTTGATGGGCTGTGCCACACTGCTTGGCTGGGGAACCACTGGTACATGGCTTCCCTGGTCTGCGCTGCCACACTGGTGGGCTCTCTTGGGGCATTTTTTTTTTCTTTTCCCAGTTCTTGCCTTGTAGACTTCCTTCTATTCCTTTCTCCTGACTACCTGCACTCGTGCCATCTTCACCACTTTTTGATGGGCTATGACACACCGCTCAGCTGGGGAACCGTCAGCACATGGCTTCCTCAGTCTGCGCTGCCACAGGGTGGATCCCTTGGGGCATTTTCTTTTCTCAGTTTCTTGTCTCTCTCTACGTTCCTTCCTTTCCTATCTCCCGACCACTTGGCCAGGTGTGCCTTTTTCTTTCTTTCTTTCTTTTGGTTCCTTGCCTCTATCCCTTCCTTCCTTTCTTTTGTCCTGCCCACCTAGCCGTGCATGCCATCTCTGCCCCTTCTTGATGGACTGTGCCACACCACCTGACTAGAAAGCCACTGGCAAATGGCTTTCCTGGGTCTGCGGCACTCCACCAGCAGTCTCCCTCAGCACCATTTGTTTTGTTTTGTTTTTGGCTTATTTTTCTCTCTTCTTTCCCACACCCACTTAGCTCCACACATCACATCCTCCCCCTTCCCTCCTGGCTAATTGCACCGTGCACTGAGTGCCACATCCCTGAGCAACACAGGTGTGGACCACCAGACCCTGCGCTGCACTGCCACTTGGCCCTGCCCTGTTGGCCCTAGTATGTGCCACAAATGACCCATCCCTGCACCTCCCTCTCCACTGGAGCTGCCCTGCTGACCATAGCAGAGTGACTGAATCTGGTGAGAAGTAGCATGCCCACAGATGAGCAAACAACAAAGAACCCACAGCCTGCCTGCCCAGATATAACCAAATAAAACAATAAAGCAGGACAAAACAAACAAATCTACAATAAATAAACAAAGAAAATAATTTCTGAATATCCCAAAGACAGCAGACAATATCAATATATATTTAAAAAACAGGACAGGATGGCTCCAGAAAGTGTATAAAACACCAGATGCCCTTCTGGTAGAAGAAAAGGTAGTGGAACTACCTGATAGGGAATTCAAAACTCTAATATTGAGGACTCTTCAAGAGATGAAGGAAAACACAGACGGAAGAAATGGACAAAGTCATGGAAAAGACAGAAAAAACACTGGAAGAATTCAGGAAAATAATACAGGAACAAATTGTCAAAATAAACAAACAACTAAAAACAGCAATTAGAAGTCCAAAAGATAAACAATAAGATTTCAGAAATAGAGAGTGCCGTAGAAGATTTTAGGAGTAAATTTAAAACAACTGAAGACAGGTTTAGTGAAACTGAAGACAAATCCTTGGATACCACTTTGAGGAAAAATCAGAGAAATGAATGAAGAAAAATGAAGAAACCTGAGAACGATGTGGGATACAATAAAATGCAAAAATTAGCGTGTGGTCAGAATTCCAGAATAGGGGGAGAAAACAGAAAACACAGAGAGGATCATTGAATATTCTGTAACAGAAAACTTCCTTAATATCATGAAAGAAGAAAAGCCTGCTATCCAGAAAGCTCAATGAACCCCATATAGGATTGGCCCCTGTCTTAGTCATCTAGTGCTGCTATAACAGAAATACCACAAGTGGATGGCTTTAACAAAGAGAAGTTTATTCTGTCACAGTCCAGTAGGCTACAATTCCAAATTTGGGGCATCAGCTCCAGGGGAAGTCTTTCTCTCTCTGTCAGCTGTGGAGGAAGGTCCAAGTCATCAATCTTCCCTTGGTCTGGGAGCTTCTCTGCATAGGAACTTCAGGTCCAAAGGACAAGCTCTGCTCCTGGCACTGCTTTCTTGGTGGTAGGAGGTTCCCATGTGTCTCTGCTCACTTCTCTGTTTTATATCTCAAAAGAGATTAGCTTAAGACACTGTCCAATCTTGTACACCTCATCAGTATAACCTCATCATAGGGATAAAAAGGAAATCACATCAGATTACAAAATGTTACACAATCATACAATACTGGGAATCATGACCCAGCCAAATTGATACACACATTTTTAGGGGGACATAATTCAATCCATGACAGCTGCCAAAGGAAAACAGGAAGATATAGCTTAATCACACTCGCTAAAACCAAAGACTCCTTTTTTTTTAATTGATGTAATTAAATGAAGTTTACATTTCAAGTTAGTCTCCCATACAGAATTTTTTGTTTTTAACATACATTGTTATGAGACCCCAACTGCTCACCCCATTCTGTGACAGCACACTTCTCCCCTCCTGATTCCCCATGAACGTTTAACCAGCTCCTTACTCTCTCTGCCTTCCCCTCTAACCTCTGGACAGAAGCCATCCCTTTGGTCTCTTGTATCTACTTGTCTAAGAGGCACATTCTTCACAAGTATCACTTTATGTCCCACAGTCCAGTCCAATCCCTGTCTGAAGAGTTGGCCTCGGAAATTGTTTTAGTTCTGGGGAGATAGAGATTCCAAGGGCCATGCTTTCTGGGGCACCTCCAGTCTCAGTCAGACCATTAAGTCTGGTCTTCTCACTACAATTTGAGTTCTGCATCCCATCGTTCTACTGCTCCATCAGGGATCCTCTGTTGTGTTTGCTGTCAGGACGTTCATTGGTGGTAGCCAGGCACCATCTAGTTCTTCTGGTCTGAGGCTGATGAAGTCTCTGGTTTATG
>NW_004443941.1:34654738-34656961 GCF_000243295.1 Trichechus manatus latirostris
TTGTACCAGTACCAGGCTGTCTTGACTACCGTGGCAGTCTAATAGGTCCTAAAATCAGGTAGTGTAAGGCCTCCCATTTTGTCCTTCTTCTTGAGTAGTGCTTTATTTATCCAGGGCCTCGTCCCTTTCTATATGATGTTGGTGATTTGTTTCTCCATCTCATTAAAAAACGCTGCTGGAATCTGGATCGGGATTGCATTGTATCTGTAGATTGCTTTGGGTAGAATTGACATTTCACTATGTTGAGTCTACCTATCCATGAGCAAGGTATGTTTTTCCACTTATGCAGGTCTCTTTTAGTTTCTTGCAGTAGTGTCTTATAGTTTTCTCTGTAAAGGTCTTTTATGTAAGACAAAGACTCTTGAGAGCAGCTTGAGAAAAATGAAAAGTCACATACAGAGGGGAAACCATAAGACTAAGCTCTGATTGCTTGGCAGAAGCCATGCAGGTAAGAAGGCAATGGGATGACATATATAAAACCTTGAAAGAAAAAAATTGCCAGCCATGAATAATATACCCTGAAAAACTCTTGTTCAAATATAATGGGAAATTAGGACATTTCTAGATAAACAGAAATTAAGGGAATACGTAAAAACCAAACCAAACTTACAAAAATTGTTAAAGGGAGTCCTTTGGTTAGTGAACCAATAACATCAGACAATAGCCTGAATCTAATGTAAGACTGCATTAGCCAAATGCCAACCTAGGTAATGAACTCTCAAGGCTAAAACAAAACTAAAAGATTTACGACAAGGAACCAGAAAAGGCAATCTGTAAATGCCAATGTCAGAACAATAAGAGAGGGAATAAATGGTGCAGATATCAAACTTTCAAATGGAGAAGAGGTCAAGGTGATATCAAGTAATAAAAGACTGGTTCAGATTTAGGAAGATGGGGTAAATTTCAAGGCAAGCACAAAGAAAGTTAACAAACCTACTGAACAAAATAAAGAAAAAAAAATAAAGTCTCAGTAAACACAAATTCTACAAAAAGAAAAGAAATGAAAAAAGAAAAAAAAATCCACAAACAAAATCTATTCAACACAGGAGAATAAGATGAACAAAGAAAAGG
Source organism: Trichechus manatus latirostris (assembly GCF_000243295.1). Taxonomy (NCBI): domain Eukaryota; kingdom Metazoa; phylum Chordata; class Mammalia; order Sirenia; family Trichechidae; genus Trichechus; species Trichechus manatus. The sequence goes on from NW_004443941.1 coordinate 34,655,810, forward strand.
TCAGCACCACACACACACACACAAAAAAGCAGTACAAAATGACACCAATAAACTCACACCTATCAATAATCACACTGAATGAAAATGGCCTAAATGCACCCATAAAGAGACAGAAAAAAAAGGACCCACCAATATGCTGTCTACAAGAGACACATCTTAGAAATATCAACATAAATATTTTAAAAATCAAAGGATGGAAAAATATATATCAAGCAAACAGCAACCAAAGAACAGCAAGAGTGGCAATATTAATCTCAGATAAAATAGACTTTAAAACAAAATGCACCATAAAAGACAAAGAAGGATGTTATATATGGATTAAAGGGACAATCCACCATGAAGACATAACCATAATAAATATCTACACACCCAATGAGAGGGCTCCAAAATACATAAAACAAACTCTAACAGCGCTGAAAAGAGAAATTGACAGTTCCACAATAACAGAAGGAGACTTCAACTCACCACTCTTGGTAAAGGACAGAGCATCTAGAAAGAAACTCAACAAAGATACAGAAGATCTAAAGGCCACAGTCAGCCAACTTGACCTCACAGACATATCTAGAACACTCCACCTAACATCTACAAAGTACACATTCTTTTCCAATGCACATGGAATGTTCTCCAGAATAGATCACATCTTAGGCCACAAAGCAACCCTCAACAAAATTCAAAACATTGAGATAATACAAAGTATCTTCTCTTATCAAAATGCTATTAGAGTAGAAATTAACAATAGGAAGACCAAGGAAAAAAATCAAACACATGGAAACTGAATAACATCCTGCTTAAAAACCACTGGGTAATAGAAGAAATCAAAGATGGAATAAAAAAATTCCTAGACTGACATGAGAATGAAAACACTTCTTACTAAAACATTTGAGACACAGCAAAGGCAGTGCTCAGAGGTCAATTTATAGTAATATACGCACACATAAAAAAAGAAGAAAGGGACAAAATGAAAATATTAGCTACACAACTTGAACAAATAGAAAGAGAACAGCAAAAGAAGCCCACATCCACCAGAAGAAAGGAAATAATAAAGATCAGAGCAGAAATCAATGAAATAGAGACTAGAAAAACAATAGAAAGAATCAACAAAACCAAAAGTTGGTTCTTTGAAAGGATCAATAAAATAGACAAACCACTGGC
>NW_004443941.1:34657662-34659823 GCF_000243295.1 Trichechus manatus latirostris
ATCATTCTTAATGGAGAGAGGCTGAAAACACTCCAGTTGAGAACAGGAACAAGACAAAGTTGCCCTTTATCATTACTCTTATTTAACATTGTGCTGGAAGTCCTAGCTAGAGCAATAAGTCAAGAAAAAGAAATATAGGGTATCCAAATTTGAAAGGAAGAAGTAAAACTGTCCCTATTTGCAGATGATATGATATTATGCATAGAAAACCCAAAAGACTCCATGAGAAAACTACTGGAACTAATAGATTCAACAGAGTAGCAGGATACAAGATAAATCTAAAAAAAATTGGTTGGATTCCTATATACCAATAAAAAGAACTAAGAAAAGGAAATCAGGAAAACAGTACTATTTATAATAGCCCCTAAAAAAATAAAATACTTAGGAATATGTCTAAACAGGGAAGTAAAAGACCTACACATAGAAAACTACAAAACACTACTGCAAGAAATCAAAAGAGACTTACATAAATGGAAAAACATATGACGTTCATGAATAGGTAGGTTCAACAGTGTGAAAATGTCAATTCTACCCAAAGCTATCTACAAATACAATGCAATCCTAATCCATATACCAATAACATTCTTTAAAGGGATGGAAAAACTAATCATTAATTTTATATGGAACGTGGAGAGGCCCTGGATAAGTAAAATACTATTGAAGAAGAAGAATAAAGTAGGAGGACTTACACTACCCGGCTTCAGAATCTTCTATACAGCTATGGTAGTCAAAACAGCCTGGTGCTGGTACAGTGACAGACACATTGACCAATGGAACAGAATTAACCCAGATGTAAATTCATCCACCTATGGTCACCTGATTTTCGACAAAGGCCCAAAGTCTATCAAATGGGGAAAAGACAGTCTTTTCAACAAATCGTGCTGGCAAAACTGGATGTCCATCTGCAAAAAAATTGAAAGAGGACTCATATCTCACACCATACACAAAAACTAATTCAAAATGGATCAAAGACCTAAATATAAAACCAAAAACAATACAGATCATAGAAGAAAAAATGGGGTCAATGCTAGAGGCCCTAATGCATGGCATAAACAGGATACAAACCATAACTAACAATACACAAACACCAGAAGATAAGCTAGATAACTGGGATCTTCTAAAAAATTAAACACTTATGCTCATCAAAAGACCACCAAAATAGTGAAAAGGGACTGGGAAAAACTTTTTGGCTACGACAAAGTTTTAATCTCTAAAATCTACAGGAAAATCCAACACCTCTACAACAAAAAGACAAATAATCCATTTAAAAAATGGGCAAGTGATATAAACAGATACTTCATCAAAGAACACATTCACACAGCTAACAGACACATGAGGAAATGCTTGTGATCACTAGCCTTTAGAGAAATGCAAATTAAAACCCCAAGGAGATACCATCTCACCCCGACATTACTGGCATGAATCAAAAACAAAAGAAAAGAAAATAACAAATGTTGGACAGGCTTGGGGAGATTGGAACTCTTATGTACTGCTGGTGGGAATGCAAAATTGTACCATCATTTTGGAAAATGATATGGCGCTTCCTTAAAAAGCTAGAAATAGAAATACCATACAATACAGCAATCACACTCCCAGGAGTATATCGTAGAGAAATAAGAGCTGTCACAGGAATAGACATATGCACAACTCTTGTAATGAATTGAATTCTGTCCCCCAAAAATATGTATCAACTTGGTTAGGCCATTGTTCTCAGTACTGTGTGGTTGTCCTCTATTTTGTGAGTTTCATATATGTTACAAATCATATTCTCTGCCTATGGTTAAATAGGATTAGGGTGGGATGTAACACCCTTGCCCAGGTCACATCCCTGATCCAATGTAAAGGGAGTTTCTGTGGGTTGTGTCCTGCACACCTTTTATCTTACAAGAGATAAAAGGAAACGGAAGTAAGCAGGGAGGGAGACCTCATACTACCAAGAAAGCAGCACTGGGAGCAGAACATGTCCTTTAGACTTGGGTTTCCTGTGCAGAGAAGCTCCTAGTCCAGGGGAAGATTGATGAGAAGGACCTTCCTCCAGAGTCGACAGAGAGAGAAAGCCTTCCCTTGGAGCTGACGCACTGAATTTGGACTTCTAGCCTACTAGACTGTGAGAAAATAAATTTCTCTTTGTTAAAGCCATCCACTTGTGGTATTTCTGTTA
>NW_004443941.1:34659989-34684821 GCF_000243295.1 Trichechus manatus latirostris
TGGGATTGTAACACCCTTACTAAGGTCACATCCCTGATCCAATGTAAAGGGAGTTTTGTGGGGTGTGGCCTGCACCACCTTTTCTCTCTTGTAAGAGATAAAAGGAAAGGGAAGCAAGCAGAGAGATGAGGACCTCATACCACCAAGAAAGCAGTGCCATGAGCAGATTGTGTCCTTTGGACCTGGGCTCCCTGTGCAGAGAAGCTCCTAGTCCGGGGGAACACTGATGAGAAGGCCGAGGAAGAGAAAGCCTTTCCCTGGAGCTGACACCCTGAATTTGGACTTTTAGCCTACCTGACTGTGAAGAAATAAACTTCTCTTTGTTAAAACCATCCACGTGTGGTAATTCTGTTATAGCAGCACTAGATGACTAAGACAATGACCTTCTCCAGGGACAGGTTCCTCCTCATAACATGTCCAAAGTACATGAGATGAAGTCTTGCCATCCTCGCTTCCAGGGAGCACTCTGGCTGTACTTCTTCCAAGACAGATTTATTCGTTCTTCTGGCAGTCCATGGTATTCAACATTCTTTGCCAACACCAGAATTCAAAGGCATCAATTCTTCTTCGGTCTTCCTTATTCATTGCTCAGCTTTCATATGCATATGAGCTGATTGAAAATATGGCTTGAGTCAGGCACACCTTAGTTCTCAAAGTGACATATTTGCTTTTTAACACTCTGAAGAGGTCTTTTGCAGCAGATTTGTCCAATGCAATACATCATTTGATTTCTTGACTGCTACTTCCGTGGGCATTGATTGTGGATCCAAGTAAAATGAAATCTTTTACATCTTCAATATTTTCTCCGTTTATTGTGATGTTGCTTATTGGTTCAGTTGTGAGGAGTTTTGTTTTCCTTGTGTTGAAGTGTAATCCATATTAAAGACTATAGTCTTTGATCTTCATCAGTAAGTACTTCAAGTCCTTTTCACTTTCAGCAAGCAAGATTGTGTCAACTGCATATCACAGATTGTTAGTGAGTCATCCTCCGATCCTGATACTGCATTCTTCTTCGTATAGTCCAGCTTCTCGGATTGTTTGCTCAGAATACAAATTGAATATGTATGGTGAAAGGATACAACCTGTACACACACCTTTCCTGACTTTAAACCACGCAATATTCCCATGTTCTATTTGAAGGACTGCCTCTTCATTTCGCATGAGCACAATTAAATGTTCTGAAATTCCCATTCTTGGCAATGTTATTCATAATTTGTTATGATCCACACAGTCGAATGCCTTTGCATAGTCAATAAAACACAGGTAAACATCTTTCTGGTATTCTCTGCTTTCAGTCATGATCGATCTGTCATCAGCAATGATATACCTCATTACACATCCTTTTCTGAATCCAGCTTGAATTTCTGGCAGTTCTCTGTTGATGTACTGCTGCAACTATTTTTTAATTATCTTTGGCAAAATTTTACTTACATGTGATATTAATAACATTGTTCAATAATTTCCACATCCTGTTGGATCACTTTTCCTTGGAATGGGCACAAATATACGTCTCTTCCAGTCAGTTGGCCAGGCAGATGTCCTCCAAATTTCTTGGCATAAACGAGCGTGCACCTCCAGCCCTGCGTCCGTTTGTTGAACTATCTCAATTGGTATTCCGTCAGTTCCTGGAGCCTTGTTTTTTGCCAATGCCTTCAGCGCAGCTTGGGCTTTTTCCTTCAATACCATTGGTCCTTGATCATATGCTACCTCCTGAAATGGTTGAACATTGACCAATTCTTTTTGGTACAGTGACTCTGTGGATTCCTTCCATCTTCTTCTGATGTTTCCTGTGTCATTCAACATTTTGCCCTTAGAATCCTCCAAAATTGCAACTCGAGGCTTGAATTTTTTCTTCAGATCTTTCAGCTTGAGAATGCCAGGCGTGTTCTTTCCTTTTGGTTTTCTAACTCCAGGTCTTTACATATTTCATTATATTACTTTACTTTGTCTTCTCAAGTTGCCCTTTGAAATCTTCTGTTCAGCTCTTTTACTTCCCCTTTTCTTCCATTAGCCTTAGCTACTCTATGTTCAAGAGTAAGTTTCAAGGTCTCTTCTAACATTCATTTTGGTCTTTTCTTTCTTTCCTGTCTTTTTAATGACCTTTTGCTTTCTTCATGTATGATGTCCTTGATGTCATCACACAACTCATCTGGTCTTTAGTCATTAATGTTCAATGTATCAAATCTATTCTTAAGGAGGTCTCCAAATTCAAGTGGGTTATACTCAAGTTAGTATTTTGGCTATCTCAGACTTGTTTTAATTTTCTTGAGCTTCAACTTGAACTTGCATATGAGCAATTGATGGTCTGTTTTGTAGTCATCCCCTTGCCTTGTTCTGACTGATGATATTGAGCTTTTCCGTCGTTCACAGAAGTAGTTGATTTGATTCTTGTGTTTTCCATCTGGTGAGGTCCACGTGTGTAGTCAACATTTATGTTGTTGAAAAAAGGTACATTTGCAATGAATAAGTCGTTGGCCTTGTAAAATTGTATCATGCAATCTCTAGCATCGTTTCTATCATCAAGGCCATATTTTTCAAACTACTGGCCCTTCTTTGTTTTCAACTTTGACATTCAAATCACCAATAACTATCAATGCATCTTAATTGCATGTTTGATCAATTTCAGACCGCAGAAATTGGTGAAAATCTTCAATTTCCTCATCTTTGGCATTAGTGGTTGGAAGTTATTCACTTTCTATATAAGATCGTTTACTGACTCTTTTTTAAAAAACAACTTTATTTATATGTAATTCACATTCCTTACAATTCACCCATTTAAAGTGTACAATTTAATGGCATTAAGTATACTTAGAGAGTTGTGTATCCATCACATTCAATTTTATAACATTTTCATTACTGCAAAAAGAAACTCTGTACCCTTTAGCTGTCACCTATGAATCCCCTTATTTTCCCAGCCGTAGGCAACCATTAATCTATTTTTTGTCTCCATTGATGTGCCTATTCTGGACGTTTAACATAAATGGAATGATACAATATGTGGTCCTCTGTAACTGGCTTCTTTCACTTAGCATAATGTTTTCGAAGTTCATCCATGTTGTAGCGTGTATCAATACTTCATTTCTTTTTATTGCCAAATAATATTCCATTGTATGGATATACCACATTTTCTTTATTCATATATCAGTTAATGGACATTTGGGTTGTTTCCACTTTTGAGGTATTATGACTAATGCTGCTATGAACATTAGTGTACAAGTTTTTATGTGGATGAGCCTTGGTGGCGCATAGGTTAAGCACTTGGCTGCTAACTGAAAGGTCAGTGGATTGAAACCACGAGCTGCTCCACAGGAGAAAGATGTGGCAATCTGCTTCCGTAAAGATTTACAGCCTTGGAAACCCTATGGGCAGTTCTACTCTGTCCTACAGGGTCGCTATGAGTTGGAATCAACTCGACAGCAATGGATTTGTGTATGTTTTCATTTATCTTGGTTATATACTAGAAGTGGAATCGCTGGATCATATTGTAAATCTATGCTTAACCATTTGAGGAACTGCCCAATTGTTTTCCAAATAGTTGCACCATTTTACATTCCTAAAGGTGTAATAGGGTCCTGATTTCTCCACATCCTCACCAACACTTGTTATTATCTGTGTTTTTTATTATAGCCATCATAGTAGATGTCGAGCTGTATCTCATTGTGGTTTGGCATTCATTTATTCTTGAAATACTCACTCCTTTAAAAAAAGTAAACAATTAAGCAGATGAATAGCATAATGACATATTTGTAATAAGTGCTAGGAAAGAAATAGCCAGGATATAGTAGAGGAAAATATGACAATCAAGGACACTAGGAAAGTGACACTTAAGCTGAGGACAGAAGAATGGATGGAACAAGCCCTGATAGTGCCAAGGAAGAACTTTCAGTCATGAAGGAGCAAGCACAGAGGTCGTGAGATGAGAAAGAGTTTGCTAATTCTAAGAACTCAGAAGAGTGGCATGAAATGACACTGGAGAGGTTGGTAGAAAATGGTAAAGAATTTGGATTTTATTCTAAATACAGTGGCATGCCACTGAAAGTTTCTACACTGAGAAAGACATGATGGTATTCATTTTTTTAAAGATCACTTTGGCTGCTGCACTGGAAATCCAGTTAATTAGTGATTACAGTTGTCCTGATAAGAGATAATAGCCAAAACCAAACCTGTTGCCATCGAGTTGATTCCAACTCATAGCGACCCTATAGGACTGAGTAGAACTGCTCCATAGGGTTTCCAAGGTTGTAATTTTTTTTTTTTTGACTTTAACAAACAGAAATTAATTTTCTCAAAGTTTAGGAGGCTAGAAGTCCAAATTCAGGACGCTGGCTCTAGGGGAAGGCTTTCTCTGTTAGCTCTGGAGGAAGGTCCTTGTCTCTTCTGAGATTCTGCTCCTGGGCAATCTTCATGTGGCTTGGCATCTCTCTTCCCCCATCTCTGCTAGCTCACCTGATTGTTTAATCTCTTTTTTTTTTGGGGGGGGGTTTAGGTGAAAATTTACAGCACAACTTAGTTTCTCATTCAAAAATCTGCACACAAATTCTTTTGTGACATTGGTTGCAATCCTGATAATGTGTCAGCACTCTCCCCCTCTTCCTTTACACCCCAGGTTCCCTATGTCCATTTGTCCGGGTTTTCTATCCCTTCCTGTCTTCTTGTCTTTACTTTTGGGTAGGTGTTTCCCACTTGGTCTTGTATACTTGATTGATCTAAGAGGCACGTTCCTCACGTGTTATTGTTTGTTTTACAGGCCTGTCTAACCTTTGGCTGAAAAGTGAACTTTGGGAGTGGCTGCAGTTCTGAACCAACAAGGTGTCTGGGGGCCATAATCTCCAGGGTTCCTCCAGTCTCTGTCAGACCAGTAAGTCTGGTCTTTTCCCATGAATTTGAATTCTACTCCACATTTTTCTTCTTCTCGGTTCAGAATCCTCCATAGTGATCCTTGTCAGAGTGGTTGGTGGAGGTATATGAGCACCATCTAGTTCTGGGCTCAGGCTGGTGGAGGCTGAGGTTCATGTGGATCATTAGTCCTTTGGGCTGATATTTTACTTGTGTCTTTGGTTTTCATCATTTTCCTTTGCTCTGAATGTGATGGGACCAATAGATATATTTTAGATGGCCACTGGTAAGCTTTTAAGACCCAGACACTACTCATCAAAATAGGATGTAGAACATTTTCTTTATGAACTATGTTATGCCAATTGACCTAGGTGTTCCCCTAGACCGTGGTCCCCAGCCCTCAGCCCCAGTAACTCGGTCCCTCAATGTGTTTGGATGTGTCTAGGAAGCTTCCATGGATTTGCCCTGGTCAAGTTGTGCTGACTTTTCCTATATTGTGTGTTGGCTTTCCTTTCACCAAAGTTAACACATTTCTTTTCTCTAGTTAGTGAATTCCCCCCACACAGCTCCCCTCCCTCATAACCATCAAAGATTGTTTTTTTCTGGGTGTAACCCTTTTCTCAGAGTTTTATAATAGTGGCCTCATACACTATTTGTCCCTTAGTGATTGACTTATTTCATTCAACATAATGCTCTCCAGATTCATCCACGTGTGAAATGTTTTGCGGGTACACCATTGTTCTTTATGTTGCATAATATTCCATTGTGGTTATGTACCATGTTTATCCATTCGTCTGTTGATGGGCATTTAGGTTGTTTCCATCTTTTTTGCTATTGTGAATAATGCTGCAATGAACATGGGTTTGCATATGTCTATTCGTGTGATGGCTCTTATTTCTCTAGGAGTAGGATTGCTGGATCATTCGGTATTCCTATTTCTAGTTTTTTAAGTAGGCGCCGTATCATTTTCTGTAATGGTTGTTGTTTAATCTCTTTTATATCTCAAAAGAGATTGACTCAATTATACCCTACACTAATCCTACCTAAATAACATAACAAAGACAACCCATTCCTTTGTTGTTGGTACTGTTTTTAGGTGCCACCCAGTCGATTCTGACTCATAGAGAGACTATGTACAACAGAACAAAACATTGCCCAGTCCTGTGCCATCCTCACAATCGTTTCTATGTTTGAGACCATTGTTGCAGCCATTGTGTCAATTCATCTCGTTGAGGGTCTTCCTCTTTTTCACTGACCCTGTACTCTACCAAGCATCATGTCCTTCTCCAGGGAGTAGTCCTTCCTGATATCATGTTCAAAGTACATGAGACAAAGTCTCGAGATCCTCACTTCAAAGGAGCAGCTTGAAGCTGCCAAAGTTTGCAGAGGAAGAAAATCTTTGTATTGACTAAATAACTCATTGTGCTTATGGAATTCATTTGTTGATAGGACTGCAGACATGCCCTGTTGAATCTATCAGTGCAATAAATAAATAGAGGCCTTGAATGATTTAAATAAATTAAACTCTGCACTATGTAATAGATGGAAAGGTGAGCTGAAATCAAATCTTACTGTAGTGAATGGTGCAAATGTTAGTGTAATCCAACATGAATTACCAGCAGATGTACAGACTCCTTTAACAATTCAGCCTGAGTAGAGGAATGCTAGTGGTGGATATTTAGTACTTTATAAAATGAATTATGCCACTCAGATAGTGACTTCAGAAGAGGAGCCAATAAAAATCCAACATATCAAAGATCTCCAGGACACAATTACCTCATTTATTTTGCTTCCACTAGATATATTGGGTAATAGAGAGGATGACTGTGAGGAACCTGTTGAGGAAATGCAGTTAACCTCAAAGAATGGAATACAGAGAGAAAAAAAGTCTGATGTTTCTACCCTTGGACACCTGGTAATAACCACTCAGGAAGGATATGTAAAAATATTAGATCTTTCAAACTTTGAAATTTTGGCCAAAGTGGAACCTCCCAAAAAGGAGGGCACTGAGGAGCAGGACATATTTGTTTTTGTCATTTACTGATAGGGCACAGACAGGCTGTGTACATGCACCAAAGGTAAACTATTTGTTTGATTTCATTCTTCTGCAAATCTTTAACACAGAAAATGATTAAATCTACATACATAGCACTCATTTATGTGTTAACCTAGTATGAATTTTAGATTCATGTAGATGGAGAAAATTGATTTTTCTATAATGAAGTGGTAAATCTTAGTACTATTTAAACCATTTTTTAAAAGCTTTTTACTATTGCCCTAGGTAACGATTCTAATTGTAAATAAGTTAATAAGTCTCTCAGAAAGTACCTTCTGTGCTTTAGCCTCGAGAAAATAACCTGCTGTTGTTTCTGTGAGTCCTGACTTTGCATCTGCTGAAATTTGTGACCTTGGACAAGTTACTTTAAACTCAGTAAACCTATGTTTCTTTGTTTATAAACTAGGATAAGAAGGTCTATTTCCTAAACTTGTTAGAATTAAGTGAAATAATTTATGTAAATTTTCTGGCACAGATATTAGTCCTTATTTCCTTTTGAAATAAAAATACTTAACAAATAATTATTAGTTTTGCCAAATTAAAAAAAAGATTTCTTTAAATCTGATTTACTTCCAACCTTTGCCTGGTAGTGAGTCAGTTCTGCAACATCTGAGGTGCCACATAAGACATGTCGTTGTTGTTATTAGGTGCCATTGAGTAGGTTTCGACTCATAGCGACCCTATGTACAACAGAAGGAAACATTGCCCGGTCCTGCACCATCCTGTCAATTGTTATGTTTGAGCCCATCGTTGCAGCCACTGTGTCAATCTATCTCTTTGAGGGTCTTCCTCTTTTACACTGACCCTCTACCTTACTAAACATGATGTCCTTCTCCATGGACTAGTCCCTTCTGATAACATGTCCAAAGTATGTGAAACGCTCCGGCTGTATTTCTTCCAAGACAGACTTGTTCGTTCTTCCAGCAGTCCGTGGTATATTCAATATTCTTCGCCAACACCATAATTCAAAGCCGTCAATTCTTCCTCAGTCTTCCTTATTCATTGTCTAGCTTTCGCAAGCATATGTGGTGATTGAAAATATCATGACTCAGGTTAGGCACACCTTAGTCCTTAAAGTGACATCTTTGCTTTTGAACACTTTAAAGAGATCTTTTGCAGCAGCTTTGCCCAATACAGTATGTCTTTTGATTTTCTGACTGCTGCTTCCACGGGCATTGATTGTGGACCTAAGTAAAATGCAATCCTTGACTACGTCAATCTTTTCAGTTTATCATGATGTTGCTTATTGGTCCAGTTGTGAGGATTTTTCTTTGCTTTATGTTGAGGTGTAATCCATACTGAAGGCTGTAGTCTTTGATCTTCATGAGTTGTCCACCAGTCCTGATTCCACATTCTTCTTCATATAGTCCAGTTTTTCTGATTATTTGCTCAGCATACAGATTGAATAAGTATGGTGAAAGGATGCAACCCTGACATGCACCTTTCTTGATTTTAAACCATGTGGTATCCCCTTACTCTGTTCCAACCACAGCCTCCTGGTCTATGTTCGGGTTCTGCATGATGAGCACAATTAAGTGTTCTGGAACTCCCATCCTTTGAAATGTTATCCATAATTTGTTATGATCCACACAGTCAACTGCCTTTGCATAGTCAATAGAACATAGGTAAACGTCTTTCTGGTGTTCTTTGCTTTCAGCCAAGATCCTTCTGAAACCTGCAATGATATCTCTTGTTCCATGTCCTCTTCTGAATCTGGCTTGAATTTCTGGCAGTTCCCTGTTGATATATTCCTGCAACTGCTTTTGAATGATCTTCAGCATAATTTTACTTGCATGTGATATTAATGATATTGCTATGGTGTTCTCAACAGCCTCATATGCATGCAAAAGCTGGAAAACAAATAATGAAGACCTAAGAAGAATGATGCCTTTGAATTATGGTGTTAGTGAAGAATATATGTTTCTTTTGGATGTACATAAGGTTGCTATGAGTCAGAACTTACTCAACGACACTTAGCAACAAAGTGAGACAATTGTTAAGATTGAGCTACAGGTTCAATGCCATCTCTATTAACATCCCAGCTGGATATTTTTTTCAGAAATTGGCAACTTGATTCTAAAATTCACATAGAAATGTGATGAACCTGGCATAGCCAAAACACTTTTTAAAAAGAAAAACAAAGCTGGAGGGCACATACTTTAGGATTTCAAAACTTGCTACAAACCTTCAAAAGTCAAGACAGTGTAGTACTGGTAAAAGGATAGAGAGCGGAATAGAAATTAAAGTTCAGAAATTTACCTATACATTTATGAACCATTGATTTTCAACAAAGGTACCAAGGCAATTAAATGGGAAAAGAATAATGGTGGAACAATGGTGCTGGAACAACTGGATATTCACATACAAAAGGATAAATTTGTCCCCCATCTCACTCCACATACAAAATTAACACAAAAATAGATCAAAGACCTAAATGTAAGAGATAAAGCTATTAAACCCTTAGAGAAAAACATAGGCATAAATTTTTGTAAACTTGCATTAGGCAATGGTTTCTCAGATATGACACCAAAAGCACAAGCATCAAAAGAAAAAATAGAGAAACTGTACATCATCAATATTTAAAAATATAGAGCTTCAAAGGTTACCAGCAATAAAGTGAAAAGACAGCCCACAGAATGGGAGAAAAATTTTGCAAGTCATATATCTGGTAAGGGATTTGTATCCAGAATATATAAAGAACACTTAAAACTCAACAATAAAATGACAAACAACCCAACTTAAAAATTGGCAAAGGATATGAATACACATTTCTCCAAAGAATATATATAAATGAACAATAAGCACATGAAAAAAATGCTTAACATCATTAGATATCAGGGAAAAGCAAGTCAAAACCACAATGAGATGCCACTTCACCCCAGAATGGCTATAATGGAAAAAATAACAAGTGTAGACAAGAATGTGAAGAAATTACAGCTTTCATGTACTGTTAGTGGAAATGTAAAATGATGCAGTCACTTTGCATTATACCCAAATAAATGCAAAAATATACTATTTTCAAGCCTGTATGGAATACATATGAAAATTCATCAGACTGGGTCATAAAGCAAGTATCAGCAAATTCCAAAGTAATTGTATCATATAATTAATTTTTCTAACCACTGTGAAATTAAGTTAAAATTAAATAACAAAATGTTTTTTTTTTTAAAAAAAAGCAAGTATTCATACTGGAAATTACGGATGAACTTGTGGGAGAGAAAAGAGCTCATAAAGAAAATTGAAACTTTTTGTAGCTGAACAATAAGAAAAGACTATATATTAAAACATGTGAGATACTGCTAAAGCAGTACTTAGAGGAAAATATAAAGCATTAGATATATATAACAAAAAAGAATTTCTTTAAAAAACAACTGAAAATTCAAGCAATAAAATTAAAAGATAAAGAAATTAAGAAAAGAAAAACGTGATGGGATCCAACAAACAGTGAATAAAAAAAGATAACTGGCAAAAGAAACTACCAGAGTGGTGGCTGTGTGGCAGATGTAGAGAATAACAAATCCAGTTTGGAACTGGAGGGTGGAGGGCTCCAAGAGGAAAATGAAATGATATACTTGACATGGAAAATATAATTTATGCTTGTGTGACAGTGAAGTCAGAGTATTTGGAAAATATTAAAAATATGTACACATAAAACAGTGTAATGAAAATTTTAAGTACTTATAAACATTGACTTTGTTGTTGTTGTTGTTAGTTGCCGTCCAGTTGGTTACAACTCATAGCGACCCTACATACAACAGAACATAGCATGCCCAGTCTTGCACCACCCTCATTATGGTTATTATGCTTAAGCCCATTATTGCAGCCCCTGTGTCAATCCATCTCATTGAGGGTCTTTCTTTTTTTCACTAACCATTCACACTACCAAGCATAATGTCCTTCTCCAGGGTCTGGTTCCTCCTGATAACATATCCAAAGTATGCTTCTAAAGAGCATTCTGGCTATACTTCTTCCAAGACAGATTTGTTCATTCTTCGGCAGTCTATGGTATATTTAGTATTCTTCGCCAACACCATAATTCAAAGGTATCAACTCTTCTTGGTCTTCCTTATTCATTGTCCAGCTTTCACATGCATATAAGGTGATTGAAAACACCATGGCTTGGATCAGGCGCACCTTAGTCCTTAAAGTAACATCTTTGCTTTTGAACACTTTAAAGAGGTCTTATGCAGCAGATTTGCCCAATGCAATGCACCATTTGATTTCTTGACTGCTGCTTCCATGGGCATTGGTTGTGGATCTAAGTAAAAGGAAATCTTTTACAACTTCTCCATTTATCATAACGTTGCTTATTGGTTCAGTTATAAGGATTTTTGTTTTCTTTATGTTGAGGTGTGAGGTGTAATCCATACTGAAGGCTGTGGTCTTTGATCTTCATCAGTAAGTGCTTCAAGTCCTCTTCACTTTCAACAAGCAAGGTTGTGTCATCTGCATATCATAGGTTGTTAATGAGTCTTCCTCCAATCCTGATGCTACATTCTTCTTCATATAGCGCAGCATCTCAGATTATTTGCTTAGTATACAAATTGAATAAGTATGGTAAAAGGATACAACCCTGACGCACAGCTTTCTTGACTTTAAATCACACAATATTTCCTTGTTCTGTTTGAACGACTGCCTCTTGGTCTATGTACGGGTTCCTCATGAGCACAATTAAGTGTTCTGAATTCCCATTCTTCTCAACGTTATCCATAATTTGTTATGATCCACACAGTCGAATGTCTTTGCATAGTCAATAAAACACAGGTAAACATCTTTTTGGTATTCTCTGCTTTTAGCCAAGATCCATCTGACATCAGCAATGATATCTCTTGTTCCACGTCCTCTTCTGAGTCCGGCTTGAATTTCTGGCAGTTCCGTGTCAATGTAGTGCTGCAACTGCTTTTGAATTATCTTTAGCAAAATTTTACTTGCGCGTGATATTAATGATATTGTTCGATAATTTCTGCATTTGATAGGATCACCTTTCTTTGGAATGCGCACAAATACGGATGTCTTCCAGCGATTGTCCAGGTAGCTGTCTTCCAAATTTCTTGGGATAGATGAGTGGGCACCTCCAGCACTGTATCCGTTTGTTGAAATATCTCAATTGGTATTCCATCAATTCCTGGAGCCTTGTTTTTTGCCAATGCTTTCAGTGCACCTTGGACTTCTTCCTTCAGTACCATCGATTCTTGATCATATGCTACCTCTTGAAATGGTTGAACATCGACCAATTTTTTTTGGCACAGTAGTTTCATGTATTGCTTCCATTTTCTTTTGAGGCTTCCTGTGTCATTTAATGTTTTCTCCCATAGAATCCTTCAATACTAAAACTCGAGGCTTTAATTTTTTCTTCATTTCTTTCTGCTTAAGAAATGCCAAGCATGTTCTTCCCTTTTGGTTTTGTATCTCCAGGTCTTTACACATTTCTTTATAATACTTTACTTTGTCTTCTCAAGCCACCCTTTGAAATCTTCTGTTCAGCTCTTTTACTTCATCATTTCTTCCTTTTGCTTTAGCTATTTGTCTTAGTCATCTAGTGCTGCTATAACAGAAATACCACAAGTGGATGGCTTTAACAAAGAGAAGTTCATTTCCTCCGAGTAAAGTAAGCTAAAAGTCCAAATTCAGGGCGACAGCTCCGCGGGAAGGCTTTCTCTCTCTGTCGGCCTTCTCATCAATCTTCTTCTGGACTAGGAGCTTATCCACGCAGGGACCCCAGGTCCAAAGCACACACTCTGCTTCCGGTACTGCTTTCTTGGTGGTATGAGGTCCCCCGTCTCTCTGCTCGCTTCTCTCTTTTATATCTCAAGAGATTGCCTCAAGACACAATCCAATCTTGTAAATTGAGTCCTGCCTCACTAAATCAGGGGAAGATTGATGACAAAGATCTTCCTCTAGAGCCAACAGACATTGAAAGCCTTCCCCTGGAGCTGGCACCCTGAATTTCGACTTATAGCTTCCTGAACTGTGAAAGAATAAATTTCTCTTTGTTAAAGCTATCCATTTGAGGTAATTCTGTTATAGCAACACTAGACAACTAAGACAAATGCATTACATGGACAAACACTATTCTAGACACCGGGGCACTGGAGATACAGTGATAAAAGAAAGATATACAACCACCAGTCGTCTCTCAGTTTGTCATACCATGGAGGCTTGCATGTTGCTGTGATGCTGGAAGCTATACCACCAATATTTCAAATACCATCAGGGTCACCTATGGTGGACAGACTTCAGTGCAGCTTCCAGACTAAGACAGACTAGGAAGAAGGGCCTGGCCCTCTTCTTCTGAAAAAATTGGCCAGCGAAACCCTTTTGGATAGCAGTGGAACACAGTATGATACAGTGCCAGAAGATGAGCCCCTCAGGCTGGAAGGCACTCAAAATATGACTGGGGAAGAGCTACCTCCTCAAAGTAGAGTCTACTTTAATGACATAGGTGGAGGCAAGCTTTCAGGACCTTCGTTTGCTGATGTGGCAAGACTCAAAATGAGAAGACACAGCTGCAAACATTCATCAATAATTAAGATGTGAAATGTATGAAGTATGAAACTAGGAAAATTGGATGTCATCAAAAATGAAATGGAACACACAAAGATCGATATCCTAGGCATTAGTGAGCTGAAATGGACTGGTATTGGCCATTTTAAATCAGACAATCATATGGTCTACTATACCAGGAATGATAAATTGAGGAGGAATAATGTTGCATTCATCATCAAAAAGAACATTTCAAGATCTGTCCTGAAGTACAATTCTGTCAGTGATAGGAAAATACCCATAAGCCTATAAGGAAGAGCAGTTAATACAACTATTATTCAAGTTTATGCAGCAACCACTAAGTTCAAAGATGAAGAAAGTGAAGATTTTTACCAACACTGCAGTCTGAAATTGATCAAACTTGCAATCAAGATGCGTTGATAATTGCTGGTGATTGGAATGCAAAAGTTGGAAACAAAGATGAAGGATCAGTACTTGGAAAATATGGCTTTGATGATAGACACAACGTTAGAGATCGAATGATAGAATTTTGCAAGATCAATAACTTCTTCATTGCAGATACACTTTTCAACAGTATAAAGGGCCACTATACACGTGGACCTCACCAGATGGAATACACAAGAACCAAATTGACTATATCTGTGGAAAGAGATGATGGAGAAGCTCAATATCATCAGTCAGAACAAAGCAAGCATCCAACAGCAGAACAGACCATCAACTGCTCATGTGCAAGTTCAAGTTAAAGTTCAAGAAAATTAGAGCAAGCCCACAAGAGCCAAAATCCAACCTTGAGTATACCCAACCTGAATTTAGAGACTGTCTCAAGAGAGCCATAATCCAACCTTGAGTATACCCCACCTGAATTTAGAGACCATCTCAAGAATAGATTTGATGCACTGAACACCAGTGACCAAAGACCAGATGAGTTGCGGAATGACACCAAGGACATCATCAATGAAGAAAGGAAAAGGTCATTAAAAAGACAGAAAAGAAAGAAAAGACTAAAATGGATGTCAGAAGAGACTCTGAAACTTCCTCTTGAACGTAGAGTAGCTAAAGTGAATGAAAGAAATGATGAAGTCAAAGAGCTGAACAGAAATTGCAAAGGGCGCCTTGAGAAGACAAAGTAAAGTATAGTGAAATGTGCAAAGACCTGGAGTTAAAAACCAAGGAGAAGAACATGCTCCGCATTTCTCAAACTGAAAGAACTGAAGAAAAAATTCAAGCCTTGAGTTTCAATATTGAAGGGTTCTACGAGGAAAACATTAAACAATGCAGGAAGCATCAAAAGAAGATGGAAGGAGGACACAGAGTCACTGTACCAAAAAAAATTGGTCGACATTCAACTATTTCAGGAGGTAGCATATGATAAAGAACTGACGGTATTGAAGGAAGAAGTCCAAGCTGCACTGAAGGGGTTGGTGAAAAACAAGGCTCCAGGAATTGATGGAATACCAACTGAGATGTTTCAACAAACAGATGCAAGGCTGGAGGTGCCCACTCCTCTATGCCAAGAAAATTGGAAGACAGCTACCTGGTCAACTGACTGGAAGAGATGCATACTTGTGCTCATTTCAAAGAAAGGTGATCCAAAATAATGTGAAAATTATTGAACAATATCATTAATATCATACACAAGTAAAATTTTGCTGAAGAGCATTCAAAAGCGGATGCATTGCCACTCCTGCTCTTTTTTGGTAGCTGTTTACTTGATATACTTTTTCCATCCTTTGATTTTTTAATAAATTTATGTCATTGTTTCTAATGTGTGTCTCTTGTAGACAGCATATTCATAGATCCTGTTTTTTATCCATTCTGTCACTCTCTGTCTCTATACGGGTGCATTTAGGCCATTTACGTTCCATGTAATTATTGACAGGTGTGAGTTTATTGCTGTCATTTTGTAGTGCTTTTTTTGTGGTGCTGATGTTTTCTTTGTTTCCTGTTACTCTCTTGTGCTGAATTTCTTTTGTTTGTGGGTTTTTTTTTCAGTTCTTTCATTTTTGTAGATTTTGTGTTTACTGAGACTTTATGTTTTTTTTTATTTTGATGAGTTAACAAACTTCCTTTCCAGTTACTTTGAAATATACCACTGTCTTCCTAAGTTTAAATCTGTCTTTTATTACTTGATAATGCCTTGACTTCCTCTCCATTTGAAAGTTCTATACCTACTCAGTTTATTCTCTCTTTTGTTGTTCTGTTGTTGTTGTCACTTACAAGTTGACGTCTCTGGTTCCCTGTTGTAAATTTTTTAGTTTTTTTTTATCCTTGAGAGTCCGTTACCTAGGTTGGTATCTCGCTGATGCTGTCTTAAGTGCTAGACTCAGGTTGTTTGCTGATGTTGTTGGTTCTCTAACCAAAGGACATCCTTTAACAATTCTTGTAAGTTTGGTTTGGTTTTTATGTATTCCCTTAATTTCTGTTTATCTGGAAATAGCCTAATTTCACCATCATATTTGAGCAAGAGTTTTGCAGGATATGTTATCCTTGGTTGGCGGTTTTTTGCTTTCAAGATTTTATATATGTCATCCCATTGCCTTCTTGCCTGCATTGTTTCTGCTGAGTAATCAGAGTTTAGTCTTATTGTTTCCCCTCTGATTGTGACTTTTGGTTTCTCAAGCAGCTTTCAGGATTCTTTCTTTGTCTTTGGTTTTAGTGAGTGTGATTATGAAATGTCTTGGTGTTTTTCTTTTGGGACCTGTCCTATATGGGGTTCGTTGAGTTTTTGGATAGTCAGCTTTTTGTCTTTCATGATATTAGGGAAGTTTTCTGTTAGCAACTCTTCAAAGATCCTCTCTGTGTTTTCCACTTTCTCCTCCTGTTCTGGAACTCTGATCACACGCAAATTTTTGTGTTTGATTGTATCCCACATTGTTTTCAGGGTTTCTTCATTCTTTTCTCTGATTTTTCCTCAAACAAAGTGGTATTCAAGGATTTGTCTTCAATTTCACTGATCATGTCTTCCATTGTTTCAAATTTGCTCCTAAAATATTTTATTGCACTGTTCATTTCTAAAATCTTGTTTATCTTTTGGATTTCTAATTGCCGTTTCTGTATGATTTCTAGTTGTTTGTTTATTTTGACATTTTGTTCCTGTATTATTTTCCTGAATTCTTCCATCGTTTTGTCTTTTCCATGATTTTGTCCATTTTTTCCTTATTTTTGTCTGCGTTTTCCTTCATCTCTTGGAGAGCCCTGAATATTAGAGTTTTAAATTCCCTATCAGATAGTTCCACTGCCTTTTCTTCTACCAGAAGGTCATCTGGTGTTTTATTTTGGATGTTTTCTGGAGCCACCCTGTCTTTTTTTAAATATGTTTTGATATTTTCTGTTGTCTTCAGGACATTCAGGAATTATTTTCTTTGTTTATTGATTGCAGATTTGTTTATTTCATCCTGCTTTTTTGTTATATTTGGTTATATCTGGGCAGGTGGGCTGGGCATGCTTTGTTGCTTGCTTGTCTGTGGGCTTGATACTTCTCACCACCTTGTACAGGTGGGCAGGGCTTGTCACTCATCTATGTTGCTGCAGGGCAGGTCCAGTGAAGGGGAAGGGGCAGTGATGAGTCATTTGTGGCACATACTGGGGCTGACAGGACAGGGTGTAGGGGCAGTGCAGGGTGGGGTCTGGTGGTTCCTGCCTTTGCTGCTCAGGGTGCGATGCTCAGCACGCAGTGCAGATAGGCAAGAGGGAAGGGAGAGGATGTGATGTGTGGAACAGGTGCTCTGTCCCCTGTTGGGAGCTCCATGAAGTTTCCTTCCCCTACTTCTTGTCTGCAGTTCTGGGTGGCTGAGGTCCAAGATGGCAAGTCCACGCCACATTAGCAAGTAGGGGGCCTCCACTCTGTAGCTCTCCTTGTTCTCTCTTCTCTGTCTGTTTCTTATTCCATTCAGTGGTTGGTTGTGTTCTTTATGCTTTCATTTGACACTTAGGGTTCCAGGATTGATGTTTAAATATTTTTGCTTAGTTTTTAAGGCCTTTGCTGCAGAGGGACAGCGTGGTGCTTCTGTCTACAGTGCCATGTTGGTTCTTCCCCTGCTCATAAGTTTTTAAGACCTCAGATGCTACTCATCAAAGTAGGATTTAGAACATTTTCTTCATGAACTATGCTATGGCAATTGACCTAGATGTCTGAGGGTGGGCTTTTAATCTTCCTCCTTTGTGCTCATAGCTCAGAGAAGGTGCACAGTCCCCGGGAAAGTGGGCTGGTGCCTTGGAAAAGAGGCTGTCCTCTGGGCCTGCATAAGGTGGGGTGAAGGCTACCATACCTCTGGGCCTCTGTAGGTTAGGTTGAAGGGCAGAAAGAGTAGGTTGGTGGATTCAGCAGATCTGATGTTGAATCTCACTCCAGATGTTGGCTGAGGAGTTGTGGATGTTACATGCCACTTCTCTGGGATTTTGTTTCCTTTCCTATGAAGTAGGGATAGCACTACCTACTTCCCAGGGGGGCTGTTGGGAATAAATGAAGCATGGGAGGCACTAAGCCCCTGCCTGATACAATGGAAACTCAATAAAACATCATTCTTCCTAGGGAGAAAAGCTGAAATTCTGACCCAGTCATTACAAGTTGTGTGACCTTGAGACCTCTATAAGGCTCAGTTTCCTCATCTGTAAAATGGGAATAATAATATTTACCTTGCAGGACAATTGGGGGAACTAAAAGAAGTCATGTATATAGTCTCTACCATAGTGTATGGCACATACTAGGTGCTGAGTAAAGGTAGTTATGGTTATTATTATTATCAGAGTCCAAACTGTGTCGCACGGGGGTGTAAGTCCAGAGAAAAGACAAGCAACTGAGGGCCAAGGGTAGTCATGAAGTGCTTCCTGGAGGAGGTGGCACTGGTGCTTAGCCAGATGAGGTTATGATTATGTGGGTCTCAAGGGAGAGAGCTATCACTCCAGAGCAGGTCCTAAAGTGAGCGAGGCCAGGGAGGCAGAGGTATGTATGGGAGTAAGAGACAAACCGGAAAATTAAAGGAGAATCTTGGAAGAACAGCAAGAAAAAAAATCATCTGGTCACCAGTGGAAGATTACAGAGGACTCTGAAAGGCCAATGGAGGAGAAGCAGGTGCCACTCAGGCAAAGCAAGAATTAACCCAATTCTACAGATGTCAAAACCGAGGCCCAGGTAGGATAGATGAAATAACTTGCTCAGAACAATGAAGATCTTGACTCTGGAATACAAGTCTCCTGAGGACTAGTCCAGTGCTCAGGGTTTGTACTTTCTAGCGTCTTTAATTAGAACAAGGACTGAGGCTGTGGAGGGTGTGGAGTTTAGTGGTGAAGAGCGTCAGGAAACAATGGGGAGAAATAATGGATGTGATGCTCAGCTTGGGCTGTTTTGGAAAGAATGCAGGTGATACTGAGTCTCTTTTTGGCTGTTACAGAGATTAATGGCCACATACAAGAGCCCTAATGCATCACTAGGGAGAGGGTTTCAAAGACCCTTAAGAATCATTGGGAAACATTGTTAAAAGAAACTACTTGCAAAGCAGCCAGAGGCATGCCAAACATACCGGCGTATAGCTCTCCAGGCAGTGCTTGTAATCTAATTGCTCATGAGCAAGAGTTTAAAACAATATTTACAACGTGGAAAAATAGCTCATGATTTGATTTGTACAGAAGAAACACACCTAATGAGTAAATTAGATTTTCATCTTGCTGGCTTGTGTCCTGTGGGTGGAGCCTGGGCCTTTGGAGGGGCAAAGCCCTCCTGCCTACTACCTCCCTCCCTATGCCTGACTCCCCAGAGTGGTCCTGGTGATAGCTTTGTGCCCTGGTATGATGTCTGAGGCCAGCACCATCTCCCTGATGTCCATGCAGTCCCTGACTGACCAGAGAAGCCAGGAAAACCCATTCCCCTTCTTTTGGGGACTGCCAGTCTTTATGGAGTCCCTGGGTAGCACAAACAATTAAGTGTTGGGGTACTAATTGAAATGTTGGCAGTTGGAACCCACCCAGAGACACCTTGAAAGAAAGGCCTGGTGATCTGCTTCTGAAAGGTCACAGCCATGAAAATTCTATGCAGCACAATTCTACTCCAACACACATTGGGTCTCCATGAATCCAAATCCACTCTACAGCAACAATTTTTTTTGTTTTTGTTTTTGTTTTTTCTTTGCCCTTCCTTTAAACCGTATTCCACCTCTAGGAAGACTTCCCAACTGCTCCAGCCCACTCTGTCTTTTCATTTCCAATAGCCCTGGGAGTCTGTGACACACAGTTCATTTTTGATGAGATAGAGCTTGGCTCCTAATTACACATTTGCTGTCTTGGATTATTTTTGCTTCGTGTATTGTCTTCTTAAGACTGTTAGATGTCCCCTTGCCATCTGATCTTTTCTTGCCATCCGTTATTACTTTTCTTGAAGTATTAATGGAGGAATTCTGATGAGCATTTTGCCTAGCCAGAGTTCATTCTGTTTCTTCTGGAAAGAGAACCCTGGTGTCCCTTGGGAAAACTGCCCTCCCCCAATCTCAATCCATATGGTCTGGGTAGGGCTGACTATATTCCACCTCTAGGGGTGAGTAGATGAAGCACACCTGGCCAATCAGAGACCAACTTCCCTGGACACAGTGATTCATTCAGGGACAGGCACATGACTCATGCCAGGCCAATGAGAGGTCTCCTTGGGACTGTTGCTGGAGCTATCAGGAGAAAGGCACATTCTTTATTGTGAAATTGCTGAACTGGTAGAATCAAAATCTGCAGCTCCTGGTGGCCATCTGGTCACTTTGTGGGGGAAGTTTGCCTGAAAGTGAAGCCAATGCATGGGAAATGTAGCTGAGGATTGTAGAGAGATTGCTAGTGCCATGGCCAAGCTCCCTAAACCAGCCATGTGTGGTTCATGCATAGCCTTGGAACAGTGCCTTCGCCCCTTTTATTTGTTTGTTTCAGCCAGCTTGAGTTGTGTTTT
This sequence comes from Trichechus manatus latirostris, assembly GCF_000243295.1. Classification (NCBI taxonomy): domain Eukaryota; kingdom Metazoa; phylum Chordata; class Mammalia; order Sirenia; family Trichechidae; genus Trichechus; species Trichechus manatus. Next base: position 34,680,305 of record NW_004443941.1, read on the forward strand.
AGTCTTTTATAGTGAGATCAATAGTTCTGACTTAGTTAGGCACAGGACAGGTACCCAGGAGTGATGAGTAAGATTCTTCTAGAACTGAATGAAATTTGTTGTTGTTAGCTGCCATTAGGTCAGCCACAGACTAATGGAGACCACATGCATAACAGAATGAAAGCTACCTAGTCCTGCGCCTTCTCCATGATCAGTTGTGGATCGGACTGTCATGACCCACAGGGTTTTCATTGGCTTATTTTCAGAAGTAGATCGCCAGGCCTTTCTTCATACTCCATCTTAGTCTGGAAGCTCTGCAGAAACCTGTCGAGAATCATAGCAACACACAAGCTTCCAGTGGCAGACAGGTGAAGGCTGTGCATGAAGTGCATTGGCTGGGAATTGAACACAAATTTCCTGCATGGAAGACAAGAATTTTACCACTGAACCATTAATGCCTTCTGATATTTAGAGACCATCAAAATCATAAAGCTGTTTCTGGACATAATTTGGGCATTCGTGGTTGAAGCCAATTTACCAGACTTTTCCTGAATGCCTGCTCTGTGTTGACTCCTCCTGTAGGTGCTGGGGACATAGAGAAAAATCAGAGCAGACCCAGGCCAGAGAAGACAAACTCCTGCAGGGGAAATAAGAGGAGCACCAACTAAGTGCAGCCCGAGGCTGAAAGAAAGAAGTGGGGCTGTATGCTATGGTGCATTGCTCCAACCATGAGGCTGTGGGAGCCCTTGACGGTGGAATAGGCACCAAAGCTGAGCTTAGGAGGGTGTGCAGGATTTCATGGGGGAGATGGGAAGGGGAACCAGGGGAGAGCAACAGGGTGAGTGGTAAAATCACCAGCAGCATCATTGGGACTGTTGGGGTGCATAGCCTTGAGATCCCTTGTCCCAGACCTCCGGAAGGAGACGTGGAAAACCCTGTTGGGTGCCCGATGCAGAATGCCTGGCTGTCTTTCTTCCTGTGTGTCCACTCCACAGCAGCTCCTCAGCTGGGAGATAAACCAGAGCAGCACAGTGGTGGTCTGGGGGCATGTGCGGGCATTTGGGGCCAGCTGGAATGGCAAAGGGACTTCCCAACTGCATGGTCAGGCAGGGACACAGGGTGCAGATTCTTATCTGCACAAGCCAGTCACATTTGCCTTGGCATCCAGTATCCACAGTCTTCGTGGCATCAGTAACAACACTTAGGATTATGACATTTGCCAGGCACTTCATGTGGCAGGCACTATGCTGGGGGCTCTAGGTTCAATCCTTTATGTCCTCATTTCTTAAAGGTAAATAACCTGTCTTACCTCTCACCTTACTGACGGTGCTTAGAATGGCTTACAGTCCTGAACCCAGTGCAGGGTGGACTCACCCTGAGGACAAAGTCTGCTTGGCAACTGTGGTGATGACTTCATATAAAGTAAATCGAGCTGAATGGTACTGGTTCACTCACCAAGTACCTACTATTTACTGAGCCTGCCTCTCTCTGGCAAAGATAGAATAAGAAGCAGACCCTAGCTGGAAATACAGACATGTTAACCATAAGCCCATAGTGTGGAAGGAGCCCTGGTAGCATAGTGGTTGAGAACTCGGCTGCTAACTAAAAGGTCAGCCGTTCAAATCCACCAGCCGCTCCTTCAAACCACATGAAGCAGTTCTACTCTGTCCTATAAGGTCTCTATCAGTCGGAACTGACTCAACAGCACAAATAGCATGGGATGCATGCAGTGATGGAAGTATGACCAGGTACAGAAACATACATTGGAAAGAATAGGATTAATTCTGTCTCAGCAATTAGGAAAAGAGTACAGAGGTGCTGATGGTCAGGAAGGGATTGGAGGATGGGAGTAAGAACTGGCCGTTGGCAAGTTTGTCTAGCGGTGAAATCCTAACTGTAGCAGGGCTGTCATTTAAGATGACTCATACACTGTCATCTTCTGAGAAGTAGATACCATCACCCCATTTTACAGAAGAGGCAGATGAGGCTCAATATGCTAAAGTAACTTACTAAGGCAAGCACAGCAGAGCCAGAATACAAACCTCAGCTGGGTAATACCAAAATTTGGGCTGTTTTCTCTAAAACTTGCTGCCTTTTAAGTATCTGTGACTTCTATCACCCCATCAATGAATCTGCATTAGAATAGAGCCTCCCACCCACTGACACCTTCCAGTCCTCAGTCCATGCTGAGTGTTACAGTACTGGGAGAGATGGCAAAGTCATTTTCATCCACCCCACCCCGCCACCTCACTTTACAGGTAGAATGGCCTGGTTCCCACCTCTCTGGCTTGACTCTCCACACCCTTCCAATTCTGTGATTGTGGGGACGGATGTCAGACTTCAAAGGCAGAAGTGGACTGTCTCTCCACTTCCCAGCCCATGAGAAAGCACCTAAATACCAGAACAAAGGCTGTTCCAGACTCTTATCACCTGCTCTGCACTTAGCACAGGGCTTCATTAAAGGAAACAGAGCTTCTTGGAATGAGAATGAGGAGTGAGAAAGCCCTTAACCTAAAGACACCACCATTAATAAAGCCAGACTCGCTACTAATATCCCACTTGGATTCAAAACAGGACAAATAATTGGAAATCTGAGCAGGGTGAGTGATGGGGCCAGTGGGATGGATGACAGAGGTCTGGTAGCTGTGGGAGAACTTCTGTACACAGGACTTGGCTGGGACAAAAGCTCCTGGAGTGAGTCTCTCAGTCCTGGGCTAGTATCCTTCAGCTGGCCAACAGCCACAGGCTGAGACCCAGACAGTGGCAATACTTGACACTCAGTAGCACTTTAAATGTGCCAGTCACTGTTGTCAGTGCTTTACAGATATTAATTCATTTAATCTTTTGTAATGAAAGAATATGTGTATTTTCTCTGTGCACATACACCCACATATTACGAATTAGGTAATATTATTGTCTGCATTTTACAGAGGAGTAAACTGAAGCACACAGGGGTCAAGTAATTTTCCCAGGAACCCTAGCTTGCAAGTGACTGAATGGGGGTTATGAACTTAGGTGCTATGATGTCAAAGTATATATGCCTAACTATTATACTACACTGCCTCACCTGAGTGAACTGGTCTATTTTTTTTTAATTGTATTTTAGATGAAGGTTTAAAGAGCAAATTAGTTTCTCATTAAACAATTGATACATATATTGTTTTGTGACATTGGTTGCCACCCCCACAACATGTCAACACTCTCCCCTTCTTGACCTTGGGTTCCCAGTTACTAGCTATCCTGTCCCCTCCTTCTTTCTCGTCCTTGCCCCTGAGCTGGTGTGCCCATTTAGTCTCATTTTATGGGCCTGTCTAATAGGATGAACCTCAGGAGTGACTTCAGTACTGAGTTAAAAGGGAATTTGGTGGCCATACTTTCCTCTCGGGGTTTCTCCAGTCTCTGTCAGACCAGTAAGTCTGGACTTTTATTTATTTATTTTGTGAGTTAAAATTTTGTTCTATGTTTTTCTCCAGCTCTGTCCAAGACCCTCTATTGTGATCCTTGTCGAAGCAGTCAGTGGTGGTAGCCGGGCACCATCTAGTTGTGCTGGACTTAGTCCTTTGGACTAATCTTTCCCTTGCATTTTTGGTCTTCTTCATTCTCCCTTGCTCCGGATGTGATGAGACCAGTGGAGTATATTAGATGGCCGTTTGCAAGCTTTTAAGACCTTAGATGTTACTCACCAAAGTAGAATGTAGAACATTTGTTTATAAACTGTGTTACGCCAGTTGAGCTAGATGTTCCCTGAGACCATGGTTACCAGCCTTCAGCCCAGTAATTAGGTCCCTCAGGGAGTTTGAATGTGTCTATGGAGCTTCCATGACCTTGCTTTGGTCAAGTTGTCCTGGCTTCCCCAGTATTGTGTACTGTCTTACCCTTCACCAAAGTTATCTTTGTCTATTGAGTGTTTTTCCCTCTTACCCTTCCCCTCCCTTGTAACCAAAATTTGTTTCTTTTGAAAAAGTGTAAACCTTTTCATGAGTTTTTATAGTAGTGGTCTCATACAATATTTGTCCTTTTGTGATTGACTTATTTCACTCAGCATAGTGCCCTCCAGATTCATCCATGTTGTGACAAGCTTAGCAGAGTCATCATTGTTCTTTATTGTCTAGTATTCCATTGTGTATATGTACTATCGTTTGTTATCCATTCATCTGTTGATGGGCACTGTCTTAGTCATCTAGTGGTGCTCTAACAGAAACACCAAAAGTGGATGGCTTTAACAAAGAGAAATTTATTTCTTCACAGTAAAGTAGGCTAAAAGTCCAAATTCAGGACATCAGCTCCAGGGGAAGGCTTTCTCTCTCTGTTGGCCTTCTCATCAATCTTCCCTCAGACTAGGAGCTTCCCTGCACAGGGAGCCCAGGTCCAAAGGACACAATCTGCTCATGGCACTGCTTTCTTGGTGGTATGAGGTCCTCATCTCTCTGCTTGCTTCCCTTTCCTTTTATCTCTTACAAGAGAGAAAAGGTGGTGCAGGCCACACCCCACAAAACTCTCTTTACATTGGATCAGGGATGTGACCTTAGTAAGGGTGT
>NW_004443941.1:34685755-34687806 GCF_000243295.1 Trichechus manatus latirostris
GTCGGGGTGAGATGGTATCTCCTTGGGGTTTTAATTTGCATTTCTCTAAAGGCTAGTGATCACAAGCATTTCCTCATGTGTCTGTTAGCTGTGTGTGAATGTGTTCTTTGATGAAGTATCTGTTTATATCACTTGCCCATTTTTTAAATGGATTATTTGTCTTTTTGTTGTAGAGGTGTTGCGCTCTGCTCCCGGCACTGCTTTCTTGATGGTATGAGGTCCCCCTGTCTCACTGCTCACTTATCTCTTTTATATCTCAAGAGATTGCCTCAGGACACAATCCAGTCTTGTAGATCCAGTCCTGCCTTACTAACACAACTGCCACACATCTTCCCTCATTAACATCATAGAGGCAGGATTTACAACATATAGGAAAATCACACAGTACCAGGAATCATGGCCCAGCCAAACTGATATACACATTTTTTGGGGGAACTAATTCAAACCATGACAGTCTTCATACTTTCAAGGTAGAGGGTCATCAAGAAAGAGGAAGACCCTTGACAAGATGGATTGACACAGTGGCTGCAATAATGGGCTCAAACATAGCAATGGTTGTGAGGATGATGCAGGACTGGGCAGTTTTATTCTGTTGTACATAGGGTCGTTATGAGTTGAAATTGACTCAGTGTAACAATCCCTTTCAAGACCTGCAGGACATAGAGTATCCCAGCCACTTTTTTGCCTCTGGAGTTCTTTGGAAAGGAGGTAGCCCACTTTTAACGCAGTTACCCTCCAGCAGGGAGCCTTTTGAAATGGGTGAAACTCAAGAACCCTGAGCTGGAGCCTCATTTTTGTGTAGATTGAGCATTATCTGAGGTTATTCCTCCTGTATGTGTGAATTTTCTTATTGTTTTTACAGGTTTGCCTTTATTTCTGTGAGATAAGACCCCTCACTATGTGTCCCACTTACCATGTTCTTGTGAGAATGTACTTACCATGAGAATAAGCTATTGCTTGTCTTCATTCAGTCATAGTGGCTATTTTCTGCTTGATGCCATTCGTTTCCAGGTGTTACCGGCTCCCTTGTTTTCTAGCTTCTGAACAGTAAATAATGCCTTTGTAATAAGGAATAATGCATTGCAGTGGTACTTTTCAAGAGATTGGAACGCTTATAAGTTATTCTTACCTTGCATTCAATCTTAGGGCCTAATATTGCTTCTACATGTAGCAGGTGGAATGCACCACAGCAAGGAGTTCTGCAGTATTCCAGGGAAGCTGTTTCTGCTTCTTAGCTGTTAATACTGCTTTGTTATAATGAAGACTATATAGTAGTGGTAATTTTCCTGAGATCCAAATTCCTTTAGTTTTATTTATTTGTGCTGTAAGTATTGCTTTTGCAGTAAGGAAGAATGCATTCATTGTATGATGTTTTGAAAAGTTTCATAAAAAAAAAAGGATAAGAAGAAGGAGACTCGAATAAAATGTATGTGCAGTCGATGCCAGGTGCCTTCATGTTTTACCTCATGCTTTGCAAATTTTCAAGAAATAAAATTAAAAATATTTAAAAAAAAAAGATTTTATCATTGACTCATATTGGCAAGACTTACATTGTCCAGGGTTTGCTGGCATACATTTGATCCCAAATAATGAGTATCAAAATCCACAACTCATAACAGAAATTCTGAATTGGTTATTTAATCAGCCTGCCTTCATTAGTGAAAACACATAGTATCAACATCAAATTCAAAGGAGAAAATAAGTGGGTCTTGAAAGGTTTACTAAAAGTTTGGGCTTTGTTTTAACATAATTCTGTTCAAATCTTACTTCTGCCACTCATTGCTGTATTACCCGGGGCAAGTTACTTATTTTCTCTAAACCCCAGTTCCTCCTTTGTAAAGTGGGGATAATAATCATGTCATAAGTGGGGATTAAATTACATGTGTGTAAAGTACTTAGTAGAGTGGTTGGCACATAGTAAACACTCAAAGTGTGTTATGATAAAAACACGTGGCTTTTAAGACCCCAGACGCCACTCACCAAAGTAGGATGCAGAACATTTTCTTAATAAACTTTGTTATGCCAACTGACCTAGATGTCCCCTGAAAGCA
>NW_004443941.1:34689606-34722225 GCF_000243295.1 Trichechus manatus latirostris
TTGTAACTTGAAAGTTTGCTGACCTTCTATTAGTTCCAGTAGTTTTCTTGTGGATTCTTTGGGATTTTCTGCATATAAGATCATATCATCTGCAAATAGAGATACTTTGACTTCTTCCCTACCAATCTGGATGTGCTTTATTTCTTTTTCTAGCCTAATTGCTCTGGCTAGGACCTCCAGCACAATGTTAAGAATGGTGATAGAGGGCATCCTTTTCTGGTTCCCGTTCTCAAGGGGAATGCTTTCAAAATCTCTCCATTTAGGATGATGTTGGCTGTTGGTTTTGTATAACTGCCCTTAATTATATTGAGGAATTTCCTTTCTGTTCCTATTTTGTTGAAAGTTTTTTTTTATCAGGAATGGATGTTGGACTTTGTCGAATGCCTTTTCTGCATCAATTGATAAGATCATGTGGTTATTCTCTTTTGTTTTATTTATGTGATGGATTACATTGATTGTTTTTCTGATGTTGAACCATCCCTGCATAGTTGATATAAATCCCACTTGGTCATGGTGAATTATTTTTTTGATATGTTGCTGAATTCTAATGGATAGAATTTTGTTGAGGATTTTTGCATCAATGTTCACGAGGGATATTGGTCTGTAATTTTCTTTTTTTGTGGCGTCTTTGCCTGGTTTTGCTATCAGGGTTATACTGGCTTCATAGAATGAGTTTGGGAGTATTCCATCCTTTTCTATGCTCTGAAATACCTTTAGTAGTAGTGGTGTTAACTTTTCTCTGAAAGTTTGGTAGAATTCTAGAGTGAAGCCATCCAGGCCAGGTCTTTTTGGGAGTTTTTAAATAACCTTTTCAGTCTCTTCTTTTGTTATGGGTTTATTTATTTGTTCTACCTCTATTTGTGTTAGTTTAGGTAGGTAGTGAGTTTCTAGAAACTTGTCGATTTCCTCTAGGTTTTCAAATTTGTTAGAATACAATTTTTCATAGTATTCTGTTATGATTCTTTTAATTTCAGTTGTGTCTGTTGTGATATCACTGCATCTCATTTCTTATATGGGTTGTTTGCTTCCTCTCCTGTTTTCTTTTGCCAGTTTGGCCAGTGGTTTATCAATTTTGTTGATCTTTTCAAAGAACCAGATTTTGGTCTTGTTAACTCGTTCAATTGTTTTTCTATTCTCTATTTCATTTAATTCTGCTCTAATTTTTATTATTTCCTTTCTTCTGTCACCTGAGGACCTCTTTTGTTGCTCTGTTTTTACTTGTCCCAGTTGTAGGGTTAAGGTTTTGATTATGGCCCTTTCTTCTTTCTGGATGTGTGCATTTATTGCTCTAAGCTGACCTCTGGGCACTGTTTTGCTGTGTCCTAAAGGTTCTGGTTGGCTGTGTTTTCATTCTCATTTGATCCTATGAATTTCTTTACTCCATCCTTAATTTCTTCTACAACCCAGTAGTTTTTGAGCAAGGTGTTATTTAGTTTCCATGTGTTTGATTTTTTTCCTTGCTTTTTGTGTTGTTGATTCCTACTTTTATAGCTTTATGCTCATAAAAGATGCTTTGCTATAATTCGATGTTTTGGATTTTGTTAAGGCTTGCTTTATGGCCTAATATGTAGTCTATTCTGGAGAATGTTCCATGTGCGTTGGCAAAGAAAGTATACTTGGTTGCTGTTGGGTGGAATGTTCAGTATATGTCTATGAGATCAAGTTGGTTGATTGTAGTATTTAGCTCTTCCATGTCTTTGTTGAACTTCTTTCTGGATGTTCTGTCCTTCACCTAAAGTGGTGTGTTGAAGTCTCCTACTAGTATTGTGAAGCTGTCCATTTCTCTTTACAGTGTTGTTAGAGTTTGTTTTATGTATTTTGGAGCCGTGTCGTTGGGTGTGTAAATATTTATTATAGTTGTGTCCTCCTGGTGTATTGACCCTTTAATCATTATATAGTGCCCTTCCTTATCCTTTGTGGTGGATTTTACTTTAAAGTCTATTTTTTCAGAGATTAATATTGCCACTCCTGCTCCTTTTTGAGTGTTGTTTGCTTGATATATTTTTTCCATCCTTTGAGTTTTAGCTTCTTTTTATCTTTAAGTGTAAGGTGTGTCTCTTGTAGGCAGCATATAGATGGATTGTTCTTTTTTATCCAATCTGCTACTCTCTGTCTCTTTATTCGTGCATTTAGTCCATTTACATTCAGCGTAATTATTGATACATATGAGTTTAGTGCTGTCATTTTGATGTCTTTTTTTGTGTGTTGTTCTTAGTTTCTTATTTTTCCCCTTAATTTTCTGTGCTGAGTCATTTTTCTTTATATATTTTCTTTTCATCTTTTTCATTGTTGCTGATTTTGTGTTTGCTGAGTTTTTGTATTTTTCTAGTTTTTTATTTTGATTTGTAGAATTGTTATTTTCCTTTGTGGTTACCTTAATATCTATCCCTATTTTTTGAAGTATACCTATTTTTCGAAGTTTTTTATTTCTTTATATCACCTTGACTTCCCCTCCATAGGAAAAATCTATGTCTACATTTTTTAAATCTCCCCTTTTTTGTTTTAATGTTTTCCTTTTTTGCATATTGATATCTCTGTTTCCCTATTTTCAATGTTTTAGTTTTGATGTATTTTTGTGACTTCCCTATCTGAGCCGATATCTGGTTGCTCTGTCTTGTGTTCTAGTCTTGCGTTGTTATATGATGTTATTTGTTTTCTAACAAATAACAATTTCTTGTAATTTTGGTTTGGTTTTTGCAAATTCCTAAACTTCTTTTTATCTGGAAATGCCCTCATTACGCCATCATATTTGAAAGACAGTTTTGCTGGATATATAACTCTTGACTTGCAGTTGTTTTCCTTCAAGGCTATATATATGTCATCCCATTGCCTTCTTGCCTGCATGGTTTATGCTGAGTAGTCCAAGCTTATTCTAATTGACTCTACTTTGTAGATGACTTTTCTTTTATCCCTAGCCGCTTTTAAAATTCTCTCTTTATCTTTGGTTTTGGCAAGTTTGATTGTAATATGTCTTGGTGACTTTATTTTGGGATCTACCTTATGTGGGGTTCGACGAACATCTTGGATAGATATCTTCTCATCTTTCACAATATCAGGGAATTTTTCTGTCAAGAAGTCTTTAACAATTCTCTCTGTATTTTCTGTTATCCCCCCCTGTGCTGGTACTCCAATCACTCGTTATTTCTCTTGATAGAGTCCCACATAACTCTTAGAGTTTCTTCATTCTTTTTAATTCTTTTATCTGATTTTTCCTCAAATAAGTTGATATCAAGTGCTTTATCTTCAATGTCACTAATTCTGACTTCTACAGCCTGAATTCTGCTCCTTTGACTTTCTACTGAGTTGTCTAATTCTGAAATTTTATTGGTAATCCTCTAGATTTCTGATTGCTGTCTCTCTATGGATTTTTGCAGCCTATTAAATTTTTCATTATGCTCTTGAATAACTTTTTAAAATTCCGCTACTACTTTGTATGTTCTCTGGATGTCTCTTCATTTTAAAGAAATTCCTTTCTGATTTCTGGAAGAGTTCTGTATATTAATCTTTTGTATTCTGCCTCTGGTAATTCCAAGGAATTCTCTTCCTCCAGAGAATTTATTGATTCTTTATTTTGGGAGCTTGCTGAAGCCATCATCGACTGCCTCAATATGCGATTTGATGTTGACTGTTGTCTCTGAGCCATCAATAAGTTATTATAATTTTATTTTATATGTATTTATTGTGTCCTAACTTCTTGTTTTGTTTTGTTTTGATATGCCCAAATAGGCTGCTCATGTGCTCTACTTTGATTATTGGTGCCTTTTAAGCTCTAACGTCCTGTCACCAGGTAGTTAGTTCTGTAACTATGTGCACACAGGAGTCCATTAAATTTTCCTGTCTGGATTCAGCTCAGGTCTCCAGGCAGTCGGTCACCAAGTGTGTGGTGTAGGCTCTCACCTACAGTCTTAGAGAGGCATGGGTGATTGGCCGCAGTAAGGAGTCATTCACTGAGCATGGCAAGTTGCTGACAGCTGCCCCTGAGTGTCTGAAAGGAAAGTATGTCCCTGTTCCCTAAAGTGAATAGGTAGGTGAGTTTTGTAGCCAGACTATGAGCACCCTACTCTGTTGGCTTTAAAGACTCGGGGTCACCACTTATTCTTGTACCCCTGTGGCAGGTGGCTAGGTCGAGTGGGTGGAGCCACCCACCAGTCCTTAAGCCCCTGATACGGACCGGTAACGCACCTGCTTAAAGGGCAGAGCAGTGTCAAGCATCACAAATCTGCCACTTCACAACTGAAACAGTAGAAGTTAGACTTCAGATGTTTACTGTGTTGTACTGAGGTAGTGAGGGCTTATGTTGTTGAGGTGGGTCTACACAAGTCTATACAGGGGTGGAAGGCATTCAAAGTCTGTGGACCCATTATGCCTGTGCCTAGGCAAAGGAGCTGTGCCAACCCTGAGTTCCTGGCTTAGGGGAGCCAGTAGCTTATTTTTTCCCTGTTTGTTAACTTGTTTCCTCTCCAAGGCCAGGAGAATGGGTCAGGGTGCCTGATGGGATCTCCTTCTGGCTGAGGGGACTCAGAGAGCTCTATAGCCGGTCGGACTTCTACTGAGCATGGAAGGAGGAGGTCAATGGAAGAGATTTTTTCCCAAATAAGTTTTTTTTAAAAAAATCCCCGCAGAAGTCCACACACATGTACTTATCTTTAGCCACTTGGATGCTGCTTTTCACTAGTTTGGAGTGTCGAAGCAGAATCTCTGTTGCCAGCTCTCTCTAAATGTGGAAACTGCCTCCCAAGCAAGCATGCAGAGCTGTATGCCCACTTCACTGCACACCTCGAGCCAGTCTGGGCTGAAGAGCTGCGGCTCCCGCCAAGTCAGGTCTGGAAACTCCTCGCTTCTTCTGAGCCATCTCCCTCTCCCCCCAGCCCCACTCAGTCCATTCCTCAACTTTGCCTTGTTTAGGGCTCCTAGATATTCATATACAATCAAATCACTTGTTTTTCCATGTCTTTGTTGTAAGAGGGATATAGGAAGCCGTCTGACTACTCCAAAATCTTGGCCCCGCCTCTGTACAAATTCAACTTAAAGACAGACTTAGGAATGGAATTCATTTGTAATCTGGGGAATGCCTTTACTCAGAGTCTCACACGTATCTGATTTAGGTGATTTAGATTATGAGATTTAGTACTTTTTTATTCTTCTTTAGGTGAAAGTTTACAGAGCAAATTAGTTTCTCATTCAACAGTTTATACATAAATTGTTTTGTAACATTTGTTGTAATCCCCGGGATGCATCAACACTCTCCCATTCTCCACCCCAGGCTTCCCATGTCCGTTTGTCCCATTTTCTTGTCTCTTCCTGCCTTCTCTTCTTTGCATTTGGGCAGGTGTTGCCCATTTGGTCTTATTTACATGATTGACTCAGAGGCACTTTCTTCACGTGTTATTGTTTTATAGACCTGTATAATCTTTGGCTGAAGGGTGAACTTGGGGAGTGACTTCAGTTCTGAATTAAAAGGGTGCACAAGGGCCATAGTCTCGGGGTTCCTCCAGCCTCTGTCAGACCAGTAAGTCTGGTCTTTTTTTGTGAATTTGAATTTTGTTCTACATTTCTCTCCAGCTCTGTCTTGGTCCCTCTGTTGTTATCCCTTTCAAAGCAGTAGGTTTTAATAGCCGGGCACCATCTAGTTGTTCTGGGTTCTGGCTGGTGGAGGCTGTGGTAGTTGTGGTCCATTAGCCCTTTGGACTAACGTTTCCCTTGTGTCTTTGGTTTTCTCATTCTCTTTTACTCCAAAAGGAATGGGACCAGTAGATGTATCTTAGATGGCCACTTGCAAGCTTTTAAGACCCCAGAAGCTACACACCGAAGTCGGATGTAGAATATTTTCTTTATGAACTGTGTTAATCAACTGACCTAGATGTCCCCAGAGGCCATGGTCCCCAGCCCTCAGTCCAGTAACTTGGTCCCTCAGGCTATTTGGATATGTTTATGAAGTTTCTATGACTTTGCCTTAGTCACATTGTACTGACTTGCCCTGTAATGTGTATTGCCTTTTCCTTCATCATCAAAGATACTACTTATCTACTGTCTAGTTGGTGATTTCCCCTCCCACACCTCCCCCTCTCATAACCATCAAAGATAGTTTCTTTCTGTGTAAACCTTTTCTTGAGTTTTTGTAATAGTGGTCTTATTCAGTATTTGTCCTTTTTTGATAGATTTATTTCACTCAGCATAATGCCCTCCAGATTAATCCTTGTTGTGAGATGTTTTGCAGATTCATCATTGTTCTGTATCATTGTGTAATATTCCATTGTGTGTATATATCATAATTGTTTTATCCATTCATCAGTTGATGGGCTGTTAGGTTGTTTTCATCTTTTTGCTATTGTGAATAATGCTGCAATGAACATGTGTAACGTCTGATGGCTCTTATTTCTCTAGGTTATATTCCTAGGGGTGGGATTGCTGGATTGCATGGTATTTCTATATCTAGCTTTTTAAGGAAGTGCCATATCATTTTCCATAGTGGTTGTACCATTTTGCATTCCTACCAGCAGTGCATAAGAGTTCCAATCTTCCCACAACTTCTCCATTATTTTTTTTTATTAGTGCTAGTAATGTAGGGGTGAGATAGTATCTCATTGTTGTTTTGATTTACATTTCTCTAATGGCTAATGATCACGAGAATTTCCTCATGTGTCTGTTAGCTGCCTGAATGTCTTCTTTGGTGAAGCGTCTGTTCATATTCTTTGCACATTTTTTAGTTGGATTATTTATCTTTTTATTGTTACAAAGTTGTAGTATCTTATAGATTTTAGAGATTAGACCCTTGTTGGATGTGTCATAGCCAAAAATATTTTCCTGGTCTGTAGGTTCTCTTTTTACACTTTGGTGATGTCTTTTGATGAGCATAAGTGTTTAATTCTCAGGAGCTCCTAGTTTATTGTCTGGTGTTTGTGCATCGTTAGTTATGATTTGTATACTATTTATGCCATATATTAGGGCCCCTAGCGCAGTCCTTATATTTTCTTCCATGATCTTTATAGTTTTGGGTTTTTTATTTAGGTCTTTGATCCTTTTTGAATTAGTTTTTGTGTATGGTGTGAGATATCAGTCTTGTTCCACTTTTTTACTTTGGACATCCAGTTTTGCCAGCACCATTTGTTAAAGAGACTGTCTTTTCCCAGTTTAATGGATTTGGGGCCTTTGCAAATATCAGCTGACCATAGGTGGATGGATTTATGTCTGAGTTCTCAATTCTGTTCCATTCGTCTATGTGTCTGTCATTGTACCACTACAAGCTGTTTTGACTACCATAGCTATATAGTAGGTTCTGAGATCAGGTAGTGTGAGGCCTCCTACTTTGTTCTTCTTTGTCAATAATGCTTTATTTATTTGGGGCCTCTTTCCTTTCCATATAAAGTTAATGGTTAGTTTCTCCATCTCTTTAAAGAATGCTTTTGGTATTTGGATCTAGATTGCATTATATCTGTAAATTGCTTTGGATAGAATTGACATTTCACAATGTTGAGTCTTCCTATTCATGAACATGGTATGTTTATCCATTTATGTAGGTCTCTCTTGGTTTCTTGCAGTAGTGTTTTGTAGTTTTCTTTGTATAGGGCTTTTACGTCCCTGGTTAGGTTTATTCCTAAGTATTTTATATTATTAGGTGCTGTTATAAATGGTATTATTTTCCTGATTTCCTTTTCATAGTTCTCTTTGTTGGTGTATAGGAATTCAACTGATTTTTGTATGTTTATCTTGTATCCTGCTACTCTGATGAATCTTTCTATTAGTTCCAGTAGTTTTCTTGTGGAATCTTTCAGGTTCTCTATGTATAGTATATTGTCTGCAAATAGGGATAGTTATACTTCTTCCTTACCAATTTTGGTGCCATTTATTTCTTTTTCTTGCCTTATAGCTCTAGCTAGGACTTCCAGCACAGTGTTAAATAGGAGTGGTGATAAAGGGCATCCTTGTCTTATTCCCGTTCTCAAGGAGAATGCTTTCAGCCTCTCTCCATTGAGAATGATGTTGGCTGTTGGTTTTGTATAGATGCCTTTTATTATGTTGAGGAATTTCCCTTCTATACCTATTTTATTGAGAGCTTTTGTCAGGAATGGGTGTTGGACTTTATCAAATGCCTTTGCTGCATTAATTGAGATGATCATGTAATTCTTTTCTTTCGTTCTATTTCTGTGATGGATTATGTTGATTGGTTTTCTAATGTTGAACCATGCTTGCATACTTGGTATGAATCCCATTTGGTCGTGGTGTACTATTTTTTTTATATGATGCTGAGTTCTATTGGCTAGAATTTTGTTGATAATTTTTGCATCTATATTCATGAGAGATATTGGTTTGTAATTTTCTTTTTTTTGTGGTGTCTTTGTCTGACTTTTGTATCAGGGTTATGCTGGCTAATAGAATGATCTCAGAAGTATCCCTTCCTTTTCTATGTTCTAAAATACTTTGAGTAGTGCTGGTGTAAGCTCTTCTCTGAATCTTTGGCAGAATTCTACAGAGAAGCCATATGGGCCAGAGCTTTTTTTTGTTGGGAGTTTTTTTTTTTTTTCCTTTTAAAATTACCTTTTCCATCTCTTCTCTTGTTATGGGTCTGTTCAGATTTCCGGCCTCAGTTTGTGTTAGTTTAGGTAAGTAGCATGTTTCTAGAAATTTGTCCATTTCCTCTAGACTTTCAAATTTGTTGGAGTACAATTTTTCATGGTCCTCTGTTATGATCCTTTTTATTTCAGCAGGGTCTGTTGTAATATCCCCCATCTCATTTCTTATTTGAGTTATTTGCTTCCTCTTCTGTTTTTCTTTTGTCAGTTTGGCCAATGGTTTGTCAATTTTGTTGATCTTTTCAAAGAACCAACTTTTTGTCTTGTTATTGTTTTTCAGCCTTTTATTTCTGTTCTGATCTTTATTATTTCCTTTCTTCTGATGACTGTGGGATTCTTTTGCCGTTCTCTTTCTGTTTGTTCAAGTTGTAGGGCTAACATATTGGTTTTGGCCCTTTCTTCTTTTTTGATATGTGTGTTTATTCATTTAAATTGGCCTCTGAGCACTGCCTTTGCTGTGTCCCAAAGGTTTTGGTATGATGTGTTTTCATTCTCATTTGATTCTAGGAATTTTTTGATTCCCTCTTTGATTTCTTCTATTACCCAGTGGTTTTTAAGCAAGGTGTTATTCAGTTTCCAATTTTTATTTTTCTCCTCGCTCTTTTTGTTATTAATTTCTACTTTTATGGCATTGTGATTGAGATGATGCTTTGTATTATTTCGGTGCTTTGGATTTTATTAAGGGTTGCTTTGTGGCCTAAAATGTGGTCTATTCTGTAGAATGTTCCATGTGCATTGGAAAAGAATGTATGCTTGGATGCTGTTGGATGCAGTGTTGTATATATGTCTATAAGATCAAGTTGATTGACTGTAGCCTTTAGGTCTTCTGTACCTTTGTTGAGTTTTTTTCCTAGATGGTCTGTCCTTTACTGAGAGTGGTGTGTTGAAGTCTCCTACTATTATTGTGCAACTGTCTATTTCTCTTTTCAGTGCTGTTAGAGTTTGTTTGACGTATTTTGTAGCCCTTTTGTTCAGCACATATTTATTAAGGTTATATCTTCTTGATGGTTTGTCCCTTTAATCATTACATAATGTCTTTCCTTGTCTTTTTTGGTGGATTTTGCCTTAAAGTCTATTTTGTATGAGATTTAGTATTGCCACTCCTGCTCTTTTTTGGTTTCTGTGTGCTTGATATATTTTTTCCATCCTTTGATTTTAAATATATTTATGTCTTTGTGTCTCTTGTAGACAGCATATTGATGGGTTTTTTTTTTTAATCTATTCTGTTATTCTGTGTCTCTTTATGGGTGCATATAAGTTGTTTACATTCAGTGTGATTATCAGTAGCTGTGAGTTTGTGATGTTATTTTGTTGTGCTTTTTTTTATGGTGCTTACATTTTTTGTTCCCCTTACTTTCCTGTGCTGAGTCCCTTTTATTTGTGGAATTTCTTTTCATTTTTTTTGTTTGTTTATTGATTCTTTACGTTTTTCTTCTTTTTTATTTTGATGAGTAGGTTTGTTTACTTTCTTTGTTCTTACCTTGAAATTTAGACTCTCTTCCTAAGTTTAAACCAGTCATTTATTATTTACTATCACCTTGATTTCCTTACCATTTGAAAGTTCTATACCTACACCATTTATCCCCTTTTTTATTGTTTTGACGTTGTCATCATTTGCAGATTAATGTCTCTGGTTCCCTGTTTTAAATCTTTTCGTTTTGTTTTATTATTGAGAGTTCTTTACCTAGGTTGGTATCTTGCTGATGCTGTCCTTTGTCCTAGCCTCGGGGTGTTGTCTTATGTTGTATGTTCTCTAACTGAAGGACTCCCTTTAATAATTATTGTAAATTTGATTTGGTTTTTACAAATTCCCTTAGTATCTGGTTATCTGGAAATGTCCTAATTTCTCCATCATATTTAAGAGAGAGTTTTGTAGGATATATTATTCTTGGTTGGCAATTGTTTTCTTTCAAGGTTTTATATATGTCATCCCATTGCCTTCTTGCCTGCATAGTTTCTGCCAAGTCATCAGAGCTTAGTCTTATTGTTTCCTCTTTGTAAGTGACTTTTCTTTTTTTTTGAACTGCTCTCAGGATTCTTTCTTTATCTTTGGTTCTGCTAGTGTGATTATGATATGTCTTGGCGAGTTTCTTTTGTTGTCTAGCCTATATGTTGTTTGTTGAGCTTCTTGGATAGTCAGCTTTCTGTCTTTCATATTAGGGAAGTTTTCTGCCACCAAATCTTCAACAATCCTCTCTGTATTTTCCATATTGTCCCCATGTTCTGAAACTCTGATCATGTGCAAATTTTTGCTCTTGATTTTTTTTCCCACATAATTCTTTGGTTTTCTTCATTCTTTTCTCTGATTTTTCCTCATACAAGGTGGTGTGTACATATTTGTCTTCAATCTCACTAATTCTGCCTTCCATTGTTTCAAATTTGCTACTAAAACCTTCTATTGAGTTGTCCATTTCTGAAATTTTGTTATTTATCTTCTGGATTTCTAATTACTGTTTCTGAATGATTTCTAATTGCTAGTTTATTTTCACATTTTGTTCTTGTGCTTTTCCTCTGAATTCTTTTATTGTTTAGTTTCTGTTTTCCTTGATTTTGGCTATATTTTGTTGGTTTTGTCTGTGTTTTCCATGATTTTGTCCATTTTTTCCTTGGTCTTTTCTGTGTTTTCCTTGTTATCTTTACTACTCTCTTGGAGAGCCCTAAATATTAGTCTTTTGAATTCCATATAAGGTGGTTCCACTGCTTTTTCTTCTACTGGAAAGTCATCTGATTCTTTATTTTGGTCACTTGCCGGAGCCATCTTGTACTGCTTTTTAATATGTTTTGCTATTGTCTGCTGTCTCTGAGACATAGGTATTATTTTCTTTATTTATTGATTTTATTTTTTTTGTTTCATCCTGCTGTTTTGTTTTGTTATGATATTTTTGGGAAGGCACGCTGGGCATGGTTTGCTGTTTGTTTGTCTGTGGGCCCTCTAGCTCTCACCACATTGTCCAGATGCGCAGGGCAGTTTGCTCAACTGTGATGCAGTGGGGTGGGCCTGGCAGGTAAGGATGGAATGGTGCTGGGATGCTCAGCTGTGAGGCAGCTATACAGGGCCAGAGGGAAGGGAGAGATGTGGAACCAGGTTGCTCAGCTGTGGTGCAATGGGTGAGGCCTCGTGGGGAGGGGCTTTGGGCCAGGTTGCTTGCCTGTGGTGCAGCAGGGCAGTGCCTGTGGGGAGGAGGGATGTGGGGCTGGGTCCCTCAGTTGTGGCACAGTGGGGTGGAGCCAGTGGGGAGGGAGGGTCACTGGCAGGGATGCTCAGCTGCAGGGCAGCGTGGTGAAACTGGTGATGTGGGAGTGGGGTAGGGCTATGTTGCTCAGCTGCAGGACAGTGAGGTGGAACTGGCGGGGTGGGAGGGGTATGGGCCAAGATGCTCAGCTTCAGGGCAGTGGGGAAGAGTCAGTGGGGATGGAGGAAGCACAGGGCCAGGTCACCTGGCTGTGGCACAGCAGGGCAGAGCCAGCAGGAGGGAGGGGGCTTGGGGCCAGGTCACCCAGCTGCAATGAAGCAGGGTGGAGTTGGCAGGGAGGGAGAGGGCACAGGGCTGAGTTGCCTGGCTGTGGTACAGTGGGGCAGAGCTGGCAGCAAAGGAGGGGACATGGGGCCAGTCACCCAGCTGTGGGGCGATGGGGCAGCATCAGTGGGGAGGGAGGGGCATGGGCCTGGATGTTTAGCTGTGGGGTAGCTGCACGGAGCCGATGGGGAGGGGGGGTGCCAATGCTGTGCCTGGTCACCCAGTTGCAGTGTAGTGGTGCTGAGACAGTGAGAGGGAGAGTGCATGGGCCAGATCACTCTGCTGTGGTGTAGCCAGACTGGCCGGCCTGGAGGGAGGTGTGCAGTGAGGTGTGGCTGGGGTGGGAAGAGAATGCAGGAGGGGGAGAAGGGGGGAGGTGTATAGATCTAGATGAGGGGGGAATAGGCGAGGCTTGTACTGTGGTCCCTGGCAGTTGGGGCTGCTGGGGTGGGGTGGTTCTTGTCGCTACTCACTAGAAAGGTGGGGGTTGTAGGTGTGTTTTCCTCTGGTTACTGTGTGAGAGTGTCTGGGTACTTCTTTGAGCTGCAGCCAGCAAACAGGACCTTACTTCGCTCTGGATGTGTCCATGCTATTCCTCTATCTTCTATTGGGAGTTCCATGAAGGTGCCTTTCTGGGTTCTTTGTGCGGGGTTTTTGGCTTTATCTCAAAATGGCTGCACCATGCTGTGTCAGTTGGCAGGGAACCTCCACTCTGTATCTCTACCTGTTCATGGTTTTCAATCAGTTTCTTCTTCTCAGTGGCTTCCTATCTAATACTTTATCCCTTCATTTAAAGTTCAGGATTCCGGGATTGATGCATGTATCTGTTCTGTTTGATTTTTCGGGTCTTTATTGCAGAGGGATGGCTTGTTGTGTCTGAATAGTCCACCATCTTGGCTCTGCTTTGAAATTTAGCACTTTTGAGCTGATAATATTTAGATAAGGTTTTGAACTTGCTTTGATACTGTAATAGTTTATGATATTTGCGATGTTGGAATAGGGTGAATTATATCTGGCATATGGAATGGATGTGAATCTTTGGAATTTAGAGGATGGACTGTGGCAGGTTGAAAAAAGATACCCTACCAAAGATGTATTCACATCCTAATCCCCAGAACCTGTGACTATTACCATATATAGCAAAAGAGTGAATAGCACCTTATATGGCAAAAGACATAAGTTAAGGATTTTGAGAAAAGTAGCTTATTCTGGATTATCCAAGTAGTCCCTAAATAGCATCATAGGTATTCTTATAAAAGAGAGGCAGAGAGAGATTAAACACACACAGAGGAGTAAGCAATGTGAAGACAGAGGCAGAGATTGGAGTGATTCAGCCAGAATCCAAGAAATGCCAACAGCCAGCAGCCACCATAGGCAAAGAACAGATTCTCACCTAGAGCATCCAGAGGGAATACCACCCTACTGACATTTTTATTTATGTCAATTTATGGCCTTCAGAACTGTGACAGAATAAATTTCTGTTGTTTTAAACTACCAAATCTGTGGTAATTTGTTACAGCGGCCGCAGGAAACTAATACAATACTTATAGATTAATGATTCAATATAGTTAATATGTCAATTCTCCCCAAATTGATCTAAGGATTTAAAGCAATCCCAGTCAAAATTCTAGCAGGACTTTTTAGGTAAAGAGTGACAAATTGATTCTAAAATTTGTGTAACAATGCAAAAGACCTAGAATAGCCAAATCAGTTTTTTAAAAAGAGCGAAATTGAAGGATTTACATCACTTGATTTCAAGGCTTAAAATAAAGCTACATAGTCAAGACAGTGTGTATTGTCATAAAGATAGACACAGAGCAACGGCACAGAATAGAGTCCAGAAACTAACTCTTGTATGATCAATCAGTGTTTGATAACGAGGTCAAGATAATTCAGTAGGATATTCTTTTCAACAAACTGTGCTGGGAAAAAAGCAAAACCAAAACTAAATATTTGTATGGGAAAAAATGAACTTTGACCCTTACCTCCCACTGTCAAGGCCAATTTGAGACATACACAGTTTACTGCCTCAGCATCCATTAATTCTTCCTAGTTGTCCTTTCACCCAGTTTCTGACATGGCCATTCCTATCTTATCACATAGCCCCTCAATAGATGTTGTCTGTAAATGGTCCTCCTGGCCATGCCCTATATAGATTCCTATGACAAAGATACTGTTGCTATAATATAACCCAGTCTCTCAACAGCTGTAATTACTCCTTGTCTCTCCTGAGCAAGCTCTGTATGATTTCTTGTGATAAAATTTCCCTCCTTCCCAGTACTAAAACACTAGAAACTTCCAAATTGACCAATACGACTTGAGCACATGCTAACCCTGAGACTTCAGCCTCAAAACCTCAATAAAGCCTTTGGCTCATGGGTTCTCTCTCTCTCTTGCTCCCCACAGCTTGTTTGAGTGCATTCCAGCATCATGTCCCTTCTCTGCAGCACTGCAAGGCATGTTGTGTCTTCTCTCTGGGACCTGTGGATAATACATTCTCTTTCTTTCCTGGCCTTCCTGTGTGGATCTCACTCCCTCTGCCACACCTGACAGACCACCCACTACACCCACAGACCCTCCTTTGGGTCAAACTTAAGACAGTCGTCATACACAAAAACTGTCTCAAAATGGATCATTCATCTAAATGTAAAAGCTAAAACTATAAAACTTCTAGAAAAAAAAATAAGAGAAAAGCTTTGCCAAGTTGTGGTAACAAAGATCTTAGATAGGACACAAAACACACAAATCATAAAAGAAATAAATGGTGAAAACAAACAAACAAAAAACTCGCATAACAAAGCTTAAAATGTTCTGCATCCTACTTTGGTGAGTGGTGTCTGGGGTCTTAAAAGCTTGCAAGCGGCCATCTAAGACGCATCTATTGGTCCCAACCACCTGGAGTAAAGAAGAATGAAGAACACCAAAGACACAAGGAAAGTATTAGCTCAAGAGACAGAAAGGGCCACATAAACCAGAGACTTCATCAGCCTGAGACCACAAGAACTAGATGGTGCCCAGCTACCACCAATGACTGCCCTGACAGGGAACACAACAGAGAGTCCCTGATGGAGCAGCAGAAAGATGGGGTGCAGAACTCAAATTCTAGTAAGAAGACCAGACTTAATGGTCTGACTGAGACTGGAGGAACCCCGGAAAGCATGGCTCCTGGATTCGCTATCAGCCCAGAACTAAAACAATTTCCGAGGCCAACTCTTCAGACAGGGATTGGACTGGACTGTGGGACATAAAGTGATACTCATGAGGAGTGTGCCTCTTTGCCAAGTACATACAAGAGACCAAAGGGGCAGCTTCTGTCCGGAGGTGAGATGGGAAGGCAGAGAGGGTTAGGAGCTGGTTGAATGGACATGGGGAATCGGGTGGAAAGGAGGAGTGTGCTGTCACAGAATGGGGTGAGCAACTAGGGTCACATAACAATGTATGTATAAAATTTTGTATGGGGGACTAACTTGAAATGTAAACGTCATTTAAACTACAACAATAAAAAATAAAAATAAATGGTGAATTGAACTTCATAAAAATAAAAAAAAATTCTGCTCTGTGGAAGACATTGTTAAGAAAAGGCAAATCACAAACTGGGAGTAAATAGGCACTATATATCTATATCTATATATCTGACAAAGAATTGGTCTTTATAATACTTAAAGAATTCTTATAATTCAATGCAATTAATACATGGGCAAAAGATTTGGACACTTCACAAAAGCAGATATTTGTTTGGTTATTCCTAGCATCATTAGTAACCAGGGAAATGTAAATTAAAACCACAGCTCTACACCACTGCAGACTCCTTCAAAAAACTAAATTATTAAAAACGGACAATACTAAGCACTGGAGAGGATGTGGACCAACTGGAACTCTCATATACAAAGAACGCTGGCAGTTTTTTTTCTTTTATAAAGTTAAAAAAATATACTTACCATACTACCCATGATTCCACTCCTAAGTACTTACCTAATGAAACCTATGTTTACACAAACACTTACAGAGAAACATTTCATAGCAGCTTTATTCTTAACAGCCCAAAACAGGAAACAACCCAAATGTCTATCAATAGATGAATAAATTAATGGATATATAATGATAAGTGGACTAGTACTTAGCAATAAAAAGGAATGAACTACTGACACATACAACAACACGGATGTATATAAAAAAAACTTATGCTGAATGATAGAAGCCAGACACAAAACAGTATGTACTTTATGATTCCATTAATATGAAATTCTAGATAAGAGAAATATAATCTATAATGACAAAAAGCAGATTAGCGGTTGCCTGGGACCAGAGCTGGGGGTGGGGAGACTACCTGCAAAGTAGATCCAAGTAACTTTTTAGGGTGATGGAAATATGCTGTAATTATGTTTGTGGTGGTCTTCATATGGGTGTATACATTTATTAAAACATATCCAACTCTACAACTTAAAATGTGTGCATTTTCATGTATGTACATTATAATTCATTAAAATTGATTTTAAAAAATAGAGGGAAAGTATCAAACAGTAATTCATAAATTAGGCCTCAAAATTGCCAGCAAACATGATAAGTCTCTGTCATAGGAGCTGAGTAGAAAAGATAACTCTGGTTTTCCTTATTGCTGCTAGGGTCAGCCCTTGTATAAATCTCTGGAAACTTAGAATACATCCAAGGATTAAAAGAGGAAAGATCCACAGGAGTTTTAAGTTGAAATGTGACTAAGTTATAGACCTGAATAGACTGAGGGATTACTGAACTGGAAGTTTACCTCAGAATGAGTAGATAAGTTTTGTGCTATCATTTAAATGGAGATTGCATTCTAGAACAGCTTGATTTATAGAGAAATAAAGAAAAAGCGTATCTTTTCATACCCGAGTTTATTACTGTGAAATTCATACACTAAGTCAAACAAAGGCATTGAAAAAAAGAATAGAGCAGATAGAACTATTATTTACCTAAAATTATTATTATTATTATTAAGCCCTGGCCTTACCATCTCCCCTACACACTTGCTTAAACATTTGGGAAATTTCCCAAATAATGTTACCCACAGCCCCAAGGTAGAAGCCAGAAACCCTTTTTCACTGCCTCCCTTGAGGTAAGCAAGCACATATTTGCAACCAAGATTGTACCAATGTCAAATTCAACCCAGTGAAGGTGGTAGGGAGATATCCAGATTTTGGAAGCAGCAGTGCTGTTACTCTAGCTGTAGAGTACTGCAGAACCCATGTCCAATGGTGACAACAGTAGGTTTCCAAGCAAGCAATCTAGCATTGTAATTTGGACCTTGTTCTTGGCTGCATAGCCTTCAAATCTGGTTCTCTGGACTCTCCTGAAGAGCCTGTGAGCTACCTGATATCCTTGATAAATTTTTTTCCTGCTTACACTCACTGAAATGGGTTCTCTTATTTGTAGCCAGAATCCTATAGAAAACTTGCAGAAATAATGGGCACCCTGCCACACTAATTAATGCCTTAGCAGCTGATTGGCATGGATTTTTTAAGACGTTAGTGTTTGCTTTGTGTGGGAAGTTGAATTAGCTCTGGAATCTTTCTCAAATTTATGATTCTATGAATAATAGTGATAAGGGGAAACTAAATTTGATTACTGTGTTACAGACCATTTGCAATTACTTTTGCATTACTTGCTCTTAGCACTTCCACTATGCTACACTCTCAGGAGGAACCCTGGTGGTGTAATGGTTAAGCTCTCGGCTGCTAACCGAAAGATCAGCTGTTTGACTTCACCAGTGGCTCCGAAGGAGAAAAGACCTGGAGATCTGCACCTGTAAAGATTACAACCTAGGAAGCCCCATGGTGCAGTTCTACTCTGTCACATAAGGTCACTATGAGTTGGGATCGACTCAATGGCACACAACAACAACAACACATTCCAAGGATAATAAGGAGTTAGGAGACACTGGGAGAAGAGCAAAAACAAGCGAAGGACATAGCTCTTGAAACTTATTCATAATGCAAAAGTTTCTAGTTAATTCTCCTTTCTAAGTTCATTGAAAACGCCTGACTGCAAGTCTATGTGCAAAGGAAACTGGTGAGGCAGCATGGAGGATGTGTTTGAATGAATGTGGATATAATTTTGCCATGATTTCTACATTTTCCCTTTTTATCTGGTATTACAACATTTGTTATTACAAAAGCAATAGATGTTTGTTACAGAAAATTAGAATATACAAATAAAGAAAAGAAGAAAACTTAAGGTACCCATAGTCCTACCCCTCAGAGATAAGCACAGTTAATATTTTGGTGCCTATCTTGGCAGTTTTTTCTCTATGCACATATATTTACATGTTTCATTAAAATTTCATTACAATTTTAAAAATCATAGAAGCCTACCTCACAAGTTGGGAAACACTGCTATCACTCCCACCAAAAAGTCCATAATGCAGAATTTTATTTAGGGAGAAACTTAGATATTCTCTGTGCTGGATAGGCTAATATTACAATGCTCTTTTTGAAATAAGAAGTTATGCAACATAACAAGTCCTCAGTAGATTGTGCAAAGATAGAGAAAAGAGTACGCAAGAATTTGATTTTTAGAGAAGTGCAGGGAGATTTCTCCATTCCCAGCGCTGAGTGCAAATGTGTTTCCTGGCGTTTGTAACCACAAACGCTGAATGTGCATTTGGCAGTGCGAGCCATGGCTCTTCCTATTCAGCAGGCGGTTCCTGTGCATCATTGGTGGAGTGGACTGATACCGGTGATCCATTCGGTCAGTGCCAACTGAGCTCAGAACCCTGGTGACTGAGAGTAGGCATTTGCTGAAGTCTTTGGGATTCAAGGCACAGATGGTAAGCATGACCTTGACAGCAATAGCAATATGCTTTAACTAACCAAACCTGTTCAATTCATTTCTCTCTCTTTCTTTGTTGTAGTTGTTGTTAGTTGCCGTCAAGTTGATTCCGACTCATGGTGACTCTGTGTATGTCAGAGCAGACCTGTGCTCCATAGGATTTTCTAGGCTGTAACCTTTTGGAAGCAGATTGCCAAGCTTTTCTTCCTAGGAACCACTGGGTGAGTTTGAACCACCAACATTTTGGTTAGTAGTCCAACGCTTAACTATTTGTACCACCCAGGGCCAAATGCTCAAAGCATTTAATTTCGTTTTAAGCTACAGAAGGAATAAATCAACAGTAATAGGATTCATATGTTGTAAAAAGTGAAAATGAAAACAAACCAGGAAACAAATGAGTAATTCTTTTCCTAAGACGAATTTCTAGCCCCTGCTTAAGTCTCCACACCCACCTCTTTTCTGCTACTTCTGCCTACACTCATCTTCCCATTCGAAACTTGAAAGCACTTGAGTCCAAACTACATTTAGTATGCTTTAAAAAAAAAACTGGCCAGTGTTTCTCCTGCTCTTACACTCACTGTCACAGAACAATTACAAGAGCACCATACTTCACTGTGAAACAGAAACAAAAAAAACACAAACTTCTTTTAAAAAGGCGTCTTCGATTCACCAAGGAAAGGGCAACTGGATTGCTCAGTCAGGTACTGTCAGGAGAGAGAATGAGATTTAAGTGGGTCTTAAAGCCAGATATTAAAAATACGGCTTATATTTATTTAAAGCTTATGTACCTCTCCATTAAAAACCATTGCCATCGAGTCGATTTCAACTCATAAGGAGGTATAAAAGCCTTAACATTGAGGAATGTGGGTTTGGTGACTGGCTGAATTTGCCTGTATAGAAACCTTTAGAGGTAGTTAACTTGTGTACCAGAGTTTCATCACTTTCCTCTGAATTGATGTTTAAATGTACATTGAGTCCAAGAGGTGCGTTTGGGTTTACTGTGAGACAAAATAAAGTACTTTGAAAATATTTTTTCACACTGCAGAAAGGAAACAAATTCTTGTTGCTGGGACTGTTAGCATTACAGAAGGTCAGAGCTGAAAGGATTGGGGGAACTACTTAATTCCTCCAACCCCTGAATTACTGATGAGAACTTGGTATCTAGAGGGAGAAGGGAAGGAAACCACTGTTTACAGGGCACCTGTTAGGTGACAGGGTCTTTAAGTACATTATCTCAGTTAATCCTTACAACCCTGGTGTAGAGAGGTGGAATGTGTAGCCAAGAGAAAGTAAATAACTTGCCCCAGGTCACACAGCTAATTGTCTACAGAACTAGGACAGAACCCGGGTCTCCTGTAACTTAGTTTAGTGCTCCTGCCACTTAAGAAACAATATGTTAGATTTTCTATGTAATACTAATATTAACAACAATATGTTAGATTACTGGGGTCTGTTGGAGATATAATCACCTTCTAGGCTACAGTCTTTTTGCTAGAATGGAAGACAACTAACAGCCACAGAGCATCTCTGTACCAGCTGCTTTCACATTTAATCCTCACAACAGTTCTAAGAAGTGGGTATTATTCACATCAGTGTTTCTCATAAAGAAAGCAAGACTCAGAATGTTAAGTAACTAGTCCGGGATTACCTATCTAATAAACTGCTGAGGGAGGATTGGAATTCAGATCTGCCATGTCAAAGCCACACACATCTTCCACTTCCATGTGCTGCCTCCCTGCTCCCAATTATACCCTTCCCCTTACTTCCTCTGCGAGATGTGGGAATAGCTCCATACACGTGGGCTGCACGGGTCCTTAGGAGCTTTAGTTCTCTGAGGAGTTCACGTACCGTTTGTAAGAAAATGCCCTTTTTCGAATTAGTTCTAGATATTGTTTTCCAAAGTGCAAATATACAGAAAGGACTTCTTCCACCCAATTCATAATTATTTACTGGACAGCTTGCTGGGGTAGGAGGGGGTAGGGGGGTACTCATAGCAACTTGGAGAGCAAACTGGTCATAGCCCTGAACTTCAGGCCAATGGGTGACTGAAAGTGGACTACATGAGCTCCAGTATATGGGGTGATTTTATTCCCAAGAGCAGTTAATAACTATTTAATCGGCTCTCACTTGTTCTCGTCACAGATTTTTCTCTGTAAGTAGGATGAATACTTTTAGCATCTAAACTGAATATGAATTTTCAGTATCTTCAAAATCAGCTGAAATTCCATTGCCTGATGTTCCATGCAGCAGTTTTAATTGATTATTTTAACAAAGTGACTGGATGGTCAAATCTGGGACCAGTTTATTCTGTTTACTTGTGAATATAGGGAACTTCTTGGCTTCTTCCTCTATCTTCTTCCGCCTTTCCTCTGTTCTCATTTAAAATCACACCCGGTCAGATTTCTCCCAGACTTGCCCCTTTTGGGAGAGGAGTGAAGAGGGAGGGAAGAAAAGTCATTAGCTGCTTGTCTTAGGCTGGGTTCTCTAGAGAAGCAAAACCAGTAAATATGTATTTATATATATATAGAGAGAGAGATTTATATTAAGGAACTGGCCCATGCAGTTGCAGAAGCTGGAATGTCCCAAGTCCATGCGTCAGGATGGAGGCTTCTCCTGATTCACGTAGCTGCTGGGGCTAGCAAAACCAAGATTGGCAGGTCAGAGGGCAGGGCTCTTGCTCACAGGCTGCAAAGATCGATGAATCCCAAGATCAGCAGGCAAGACTGCAGGTAAGCTGTCAGCTCAAGTCCCAAGAACAAGAGGTCAGATGAATAGGAGCCAGCTGCAGGATCCAGCTCGAGGGAAAAGCCCCCGAGCCTTGCCAGAATGTCTGTTTATATTCGATGCAGGCCACATGCCCAAGGAAACTCCCTTTCAATTGATTGGCTACTCATAGCAGAAACCATCATGGGGGTGATCATATATTGAATCTCAACAGGGAAGTGATCACAATATTACACGACCGCCAAAACACTGAGAATCATGGCCCAGCCAAGTTGACACACAATCTTAACCATCACACTGCTATTTACTGAGTCATTTCTGTGTCCCAGTCACAACCCCTTGACTAGGCCTCCCAGCTTGAATTTGAACCAAATCCTGACACTAAAACATAGGCCCTTGCTCATGCTCCTGTGCTGACTGCCTCTTGTTTTCAGGCTGTTCCCCCACTGCCCCTTCCCTGTGCTGCTTCCTCTGCCTAGAAATGGCCTTTCACTTCCACTGCCTGGTGAACTTTGCTTTCCTTCCAGTACAACTCAAAAGACACCTCTTCCATGAAAAATTAACCAACCCTCCTGGGTAGTTCCCCTAAGACACTGACTTTCAAAATTTATTTACCTCAACCCACAATGCCAAATACATTTTATATCACTACCCAGTGCCAGGATACATAAATATTCAAAACAAAACTTTCATGAAATAATACAGTGCATTCTGATAGTTTCATTTAATTTTTAAAAATATGTTGATGGTGACCCACTTAAATTGCCAAAGGTAATAAATATACACAATAATAAAAATGCATACATGAAAGTGCTCACTGAGCAATGTTTATGATTACTCTGTGAGTATAACAGCTTTGCTGATTCTGTAAGTCCTCGTAGTGAATTTTTGAACTTGAGGATGGTCTTAAGAACTTCTTAAACTTGCACCCACTCACATAGCTCCCTCTTTTGGCCTCTTTCCACCCTGTGATTCCATTTCTTTCCCTTTTTCTATCAGTCAATAATGTCATTTCTAAATATAGGCTTTGTGTCTTCATCTTGACACTGGGGCAGTATATGTGTGTATAGGGGGAGGAACTGGGGGAGGATAATGGCTCAGTGGTAAGTGCTCAGTTGCAAACAGAGGTCGAACCCACCAGTTGCTCCACGGGAGAAAGAAGTGGCAGTCTGCTTCCGTAAAGATTACAGCCTTGGAAACTCTATAGGACAGTTCTACTCTGTCCTATAGGGTCTCCATGAGTCAGAATAGACATGATGGCAATGGAGTTGGTTTTGGGTAATCTGATTTATCTGTTTCAGGGATAGACATAGATGGAGCACTCATAGATAGGCCATGCATTAGGCTTCTGGGAACCTGCTTTTCCGCACAGAGGATAAAGAAAGAAAGAGGAAGTTGTTTCCTCACTGTCTGTCTTGGGGGGATGAAAAGTCAGGACTATATCAAAAACAAAAAACCAAACCCATTCCCGTCGAGTTGATTCTGACTCATAGAGACCCTATAGGACAGGGTAGAACTGCCCCACAGGGTTTCCAAGGAGCGCCTGGTGGACTTGAACTGCCGATCTTTTGGTTAGCAGCTGTAGCTCTTAACCACCATGCCCCCAGGATTTCCAGGACTATACCAGGACCTAGAAATCTGCGTCTTATCTTGAAAACATCACTTTGAACATTCGTCTGGTTCCATTATGGCTCCCCGTTTCCCAAAGAATAGAGTACAAATGCCTCATCTTGGCAGTCGAGGCTTTCTATAGCTTTCCCCCTTTGTATCCTGGCACCGTAACTTCTCTTGCTCTTTCTTCAGTTACTTATATTCCTTGCCTTCTTACCTTTGCTCCTCTTCTTTCTCTCACCTGGAAGCCTCATCCACTCCTACCCCAGCCAAACCACCTGGCCTCATCTTACCTTTTGTTAAAGGCCTTGCTCGTGTGCTATCTCTTCCATGAAAACTTCCTCCCTGGATGATTCTAGTTCATATTGCTCTTACCTTTTCTGGAACAATTAGAGAGAACTTACCCTCTGCACCACTCATTTTGACACTTACTCATATCATCTTTTACTATTTAGTGCAAGTTTCCCTCTGAACAGCAACAATGTAAAGAAACTTTGAAAAGAAATGCACAGTTCAAGTTGAGCATAGATTAGAGCTCTAGGCTGGGGTCTCAAGACCTGGGTTCTCTTTTGGGTTTGGCCATAAATAGCCAGCAGCTTTGCACAAACTCTTAACTGCTTCGGGCTGTTATCTCCTCAACTATAAAAAGAGGAGCCTTAAATGGATAATCTCTCCAGTCCCTTCTGATAGTTTCTGGTTCTGTTTTGCTAGTTGTACAGAAAGAAGAGGACATTACTGGGATCATCTTTGACCTGCCCATTTGGAAACTATTTTTCAGAACAAGTAAGTATATTAGAAAAAACGTCTGCGTGATTATATAATGTCCTATATAATCCTAAATAGTGTCCTAAATGCTAATGGTATTGAATGAGAAATCGACTCATTCCTTCTCTTGATTAGTTATATATGGAATTCCCAATATATACTCTTGTTTTGGAAATTCAGTTACAAACATGGCAGCCCATGATAAAAGGCAGAACCAGAGATACAATAGAACCTACACAACGAATGGCCAGGTGTGTGTCATAAACTGTTGGTCACCTGCCGTCATCTATTCAGCCATAACCTCCCAACCAGACAACAGAGAGCTACACTTGTCAAGATCATTGCGAGGAAACAGTGTATAAATCTTATAAGTGGCAAGCAAACTGTAGATCACTTTGATGACTGGCTGTAGACCTGTGCCATCCAATCCAGTGGCCCCTAGCCACATGTGGTTTTTTAAATTTGAATTTAAATAAATTAAAATTAAATCAAATTAAAAACTCACTTCCACAGTTATACTAGCCATGTTTCAAGTTCTGAACAGACACATGTGACTAATGGCTACCGTATTATGCAGTGCATATCTAGAGAATGTTCATCATTGCAGAAAGTTCTATTGCACAGTGCTGTTCTAGGACAAAGATATTCTGATAAGGATGTATACTGAATGAATGAATAAGCAGCATCATTGTCCCCTGACTACTTGATAAGGGAAACATATGGTGGTCCAGATGCTTGAAGATGTCTCATGGTTAATAATAAAAAATACCTTCCAGTTACATAGCAGTGCACTTTCCAAATTTTGAAACTTTTTCATGTACATGACTAAAGCGACTTTATTCAAACTTTATCATGAGCCTTTGAAGTAGTCAGAGAGAATATCATGACCCTCACTTTACAGCTGAAGAAATGTAACCTCGAAAAGACTAGTCCTGTGACCTTGCACAGGTCTCTAGACTTTCTGAGGCTATACTACTTCAGTTGTGAAATGAGGATCATGACTAGACACAGACTTAGAAGTCATCTCCATAGACAGAATGTAAAAGCTGAGAGAATAGATAAGACCCCAGAAGGAGAGAGCTGGGACTCCCTGACAGGACATGTAGATGGGGTCGTGGAACATTTCCACTGAGGTTAGGAGTTGATATCTGCAATGTAGAGAAAGGCAAGCTGGGGTAGCATCCTGGGGGTTGGAGCGCTGAGGGTGCATTTCAGACCACAGAGGTCTTGGGACTTTTGGGAGAAGCACATTAGCTCTCCAGAAGCAATCAGTTAAGAAATATGTGAAAGCCAGGAGCTAAAGCAAAGGACAAAAACTAGTACAGGCAGTGCCTAAGAATGAGAAGCCAGGGAGACATTCTTCCGGGCTGACAGGGACTGCCTGCGTACAGTGTGGTCTGCATTTACAGTTAGACCCTGCAGAGCTAGACACAAAAATGACGTGGCTTCCCCCCACAGACACATCCAAACTCCCTGAGGGACTGAATTGCTGGGCGGAGGGCTGTGGGGACCATGGTCTCGGGGAACATCTAGCTCAATTGGCATGACACAGCTTATAAAGACAATGCTCTACATTCTACCTTGGTGAGTAGTGTCTGGGGTCTTAAAAGCCTGTGAGCGGCCATCTAAGATACTCCACTGGTCTCATCCCTTCGGGAGCAAGGGAGAATGAAGAGAACAGGATACAAGGAAAAGATTAGTCCAAAGGACTAATTGTCCACAGCTACCAAGGCCTCCACCGGACTGAGTCCAGTACAGCTAGATGGTGCCCGGCTACCACCACTGACTGCTCTGACCAGGATCACAACACAGGGTTCTGGACAGAGCTGGAGAAAGATGTAGAGCATAATTCTAACTCACAAAAAAAAAGACCAGATTTACTGGCTTAAAGAAGACTGGAGAAACCCCGAGAGTATGGCTCCCAGACACCCTTTTAGCTCAGTGGTGAAGTTACCTCCGAGGTTCACGGTTCAGCCTGGGAGTGGACAGCCCCGTAAAACCAAATGAGACTAACAAGGTACAGGAGTCCAGTGACAAGGGCCAGAAAGCAGAAGGGGACAAGGAACCTGGTGATAGGGAACCCAAGGTTGAGTAAGGATATTGTTGATGTGTTGTGAGATTGTTAACCATTGTCATAGGGCAACATTTGTAGTACCTGTTAAATGAGAAACTATTTTGTTCTGTAAGCCTTCATCTTAAGTGAGAATAACAGCACAATTGGAAGAGCGTAGTCAATATCACTGAACTGTGCATGTAGAAATTTTTGAAATGGTGTATCTTCGGCTATGTGTATTTTCACCAAAAAAAAAAAAAAAGAGGTTGAGAAGTTAAGGGTTGATATGTTGTGGGGTTGTTAACCAATGTTATAAAACAACATGTGTACTTCTGTTTCATGAGAAACTATTTGTTCTCTAAGCCTTCACCTGAAGTACAATAAAATAAATAAAAAAAAATGACACGGCTTCCCCAGTAACCAGGGGAGGTTAGAGAGCTTAGACTGTATGCAGACAAATGTTTTGCAGTAACACTCTTCAGAAAAGACTGAAGTCTGTGGGAGATAAAATGTGCTTTCCCTTGAGTAGAGGCAGCAGAATAATGGCTAAAAAAATAGCTAACATATTTTGAGCTATTACTTTGTATGAATTACAATACATGAATTCTTATAACAGCTTCATAAGTTAAATGCTATTTTATCCTCTATCTTAGTTTCCTAGGGCTTTCATAACAAAGTACCACAAAGTAGGTAGCTTTAAGGAACATAGATTTATTTCCTTGCAATTCTAGAGGCTGGACATTCAAATCAAGGTCTTGGCTGTGTCAATTCTTTCTCTGAGCCTCTCTTCCAGTTTCTGTAGGCAGTTAGCAATCCTTGACATTCCTATGCAGTTTATAGATGGATCTTCTTCCAGAGACACATGGCATCTATTTCTTCCCTGAAGCCTCTCTCTTTAAAAAAACTGAATGGATTAGGATTAGGACCCACCCGACTCCAGTGCAATTTCATTTGACTTAACTGATGGCATCTGGAAAGAAAAATCCTATTTCCCCAAACAAGGTCTTATTCCCCAGTGCAGGGATTAAGACCTCATCATATTTTGGGGGACACAATTCAATCCATAGCGTCCCCATTTTACAGATTAGAAACCAGTGGCATGCTGGAGCTGGCTCTTACAGTTTGTTACATTTTCAGGATTTTTGTTAGACAGTTGACATCACATTTTAGCTTGAAATCAGCCATGGTGGGAATATTTACACAATGAAAATTGGTAAATGCAGCAAATTAGGGCCTTTATCTCCAAAGAGCCAGTTTGTTAAACATTTACCGGCACATCATTGAAATAGGCTCAAGGAGGTTTAGTAATATGCCAAGGTAACATGATGGTAGCAATTGGCAGGACCCAGGTCATGTCATTCCTTCAAAGCCTGCAATCTTAACCACTATTACCTCACTTGGGACCATTTTATAGTGGGGATAAGATTACTCATCTTACTTTATCACCAAAGCAAAACCATCTTGCTCACCATGGACTCTGAGGGGCTTTGCAGAGCTTTCCCTGATGGCCTGAAGTCAAGCATTTCACATCTTCAGTAACTCAAGATGGGTCCAAAGGGAACAAAAATACGTGGCTCTAACACTCTGGCAACAGATGCTGATATACAAATTATATATATATATATTTTTTTCCCTCCCTCAGTGAATTTTGTAAAGGAAAATAGTCAAAACCTCATTCAAAGGATGGGAATGACTGTTATAAAGCAAATTGTGGATGATCTATTTGTATTGAATGTTCTGAATTATGAAGAAGTAAACATCATTTGCTGTGAGAAGGTCGAGCAGGATGCTGCAAGAGGAACCATTCATATGATTTTAAAGAAGGGTTCAGAGGCCTGTAACCTCTTTCTTAAATCTCTTGAGAAGTGGAACTATCCTCTATTTAAGGACTTAAATAGACAAAGTAAGTATCAATTTGCTTGCATCTGTTCCTACAAATAGAATAAACCATGAAGAAGGTCCATAAGCCCCATGACAGAGCTCCTGCTTTCCTCCCTCTCCAAACCACCTAGCAGAGGGCTGTGGTTCATGCTAATGAAAAGCTCAGACTCTCTCACGGAAAACTGCCATTAGATCACTTGTGGTGAAGCCAAATAAGTAACTTTAGCTAGAGAATGATTTAATACAGTCTCGCTTCAAAATAAAACTGGACCATAAATGCGCTAAGTAAGGTAAATGCTGTCGTGGTGCTCAACGTTCCTCAGTCTAATGAGGATTATCTTTGGGTGAATGGCCCAGCTAACACCTACTCCATGACTCCATACATCATGGAGCCTGACAAACTCAAGGAGAATGATTCTGCTTTTCATAAAATATTAAGTTAGTTTTTATTTTTTTTAGTTAGTAAATTATGCCAAGACAAATTTGAATCAAAGGTAAGGTTTGACCTGCTGAAAGTTACCCTTAACCACCATTCTTAGCCATACCCCTCACTTTTGTAAACCCAAACACAGGTTCCTCCCATCTCTAACCAACTGCTCTAAGATTTGATGGTAGAGAGGAGGAAATAGAAAGCAAAAGAGGAAGGAGAGTAGAAGGTGACAGGAAAAACCAGGAGGAGATATTTGGAACCCTTGTGCCAGCTCAGAACCAGGGAAGGAAATTAAAGTCACTAATGGGGGATTTCTAAGCATCACTCCCCTTCTTCCTCCTAAACTCTAGGTTCTGAGGAGACACAAGTTTGGATCCTCTTTAACATCATCTCTTTGTAACAGGTTTTTTTGATCAGATGTCAGAAGATGACTTAGACAATTTGGCACAAGATTTAAAGAAGTTATACCATACCCCATCTTTTCTGAACTTCTATCCCCTGGGTGAGGATATTGACATCATTTTTAATTTGAAAAGCACCTTCACAGAACCTGTTCTGTGGAGGAAGGACCAACACCATCATCGCGTGGAGCAGCTGACCCTGAGTGGTCTGCTGGAGGCCCTTCAGAGCCCCTGCCTCATTGAAGGGGAATCAGGCAAAGGGAAATCCACTCTGCTCCAGCGAATCGCCATGCTCTGGGCCTCTGGAAAGTGCAGGGCTTTGGCCAAGTTCAAATTTGTCTTCTTCCTCCGACTGAGCAGGGCCCAGGGTGGACTCTTTGAAACCTTGTGTGATCAACTGCTGGATATGCCTGACAAGATCTTGAAGTGGACTTTCAGGGCCACACTGCTAAGGCTACAGCAAAGTGTTCTTTTTCTCCTTGATGGCTACAATGAATTCAAACCTCAGAAATGCCCAGAAATTGAAGCCCTGATTAAGGAAAATCACCGCTTCAAGAATATGGTCATTGTCACTACCACCACTGAGTGCCTGAGGCACATCAGGCAGTTTGGCGCTCTGACTGTCGAGGTGGGAGATATGACAGAGGACAGTGCCCAGACTCTCATCCAGGAAGTGCTGATAAAGGAGCTTGCTGAAGGCTTGTTGATGCAGATGAAGAAATCCAGCAGTTTGAGGAAACTGATGAAGACCCCTCTCTTTGTGGTCATCACTTGTGCAATCCAGATGGGGGAGACTGAGTTCCACGCTAGCACACAAACAACGCTGTTCCATACTTTTTATGATCTGCTGATACATAAAAACAAGCATAAACATAAAGGCATAGCTGCAAGTGAATTTACTTGGAGCCTCAAACACTGCGGAGATCTAGCTCTGGAAGGTGTGTTCTGCCACAGGTTTGATTTCAAACCTGAGGATTTGTCCAGCGTGAATGAGGATGTACTACTGACAACTGGACTTCTTTGTAAATACACAGCTCAAAGGTTCAAGCCAAAGTATAAATTCTTTCATAAATCATTCCAGGAGTACATAGCAGGACGAAGACTCAGCAGTTTGTTGACATCTCATGAGCCACAGGAGGTGACCAAAGGGAATGGTTACCTGCAGAAAATGGCTTCCATTTCAGACATTACATCCATGTATAGTAACCTGCTCCTGTACACGTGTGGCTCATCTACCGAAGCCACCAGGATTGTTATGAAACATCTTGCAACAGT
The DNA here is from genome assembly GCF_000243295.1 of Trichechus manatus latirostris. NCBI lineage: Eukaryota > Metazoa > Chordata > Mammalia > Sirenia > Trichechidae > Trichechus > Trichechus manatus. The sequence continues at coordinate 34,719,639 of NW_004443941.1, forward strand.
GTATCAACATGGCAGCCTCCTTGGGCTTTGCATTGCCAAGAGGCCTCTCTGGAGACAGGAATCTATGCAAAATGTGAAAAACACCAATGAGCAAGAAATTTTGAAAGCCATAAACATAAACTCCTTTGCAGAGTGTGGCATCAATTTATTCCATGAAAGTATGTCCAAATCAGCACTAAGCAAAGAATTTGAAGCTTTCTTTCGTGGTAAAAGCTTATATATTAACTCAGAGAACATTCCTGGTTACTTATTTGACTTTTTTGAACACTTGCCTAATTGTGCAAGTGCTCTGGACTTCATTAAATTGGACTTCTATGGAAAAGCTGTGGCTGCATGGGACAAGACTGTAGAAGACCCCAGCAGGACCCACACAGGAGAGTCCTCAGAAACCTACATTCCCAGCAGGGCTGTGTCTTTGTTCTTCAATTGGAAGCAGGAATTCAAGACTCTGGATGTCACACTCCGAGATTTCAACAAGTTGAGTAAGCAAGATATCAAATATCTGGGGAAGATATTCAGCTCCGCCACAAGCCTCAGACTGCACATTAAGAGATGTGCTGGCATGGCTGGACGCCTCAGTTCTGTACTCAGCACCTGTAAGAACATTCATTCTCTCATGGTTGACGCCAGTCCACTAACCATAGAAGACGAGCAGCACATCACGTCTGTGACAAACCTGAAAACCTTGACCGTTCACGATCTGCAGACTCAGCGACTGGCAGGTATTGTAAGCATCAGTAGTTTAAGCTGTAAGGAAGTCTGGCTAGATACTGTGGAAAAATTAGATATCATATAGTTTTGTTTTAAATTTCCTAATAGTTTCTAGTAAGGTCTCTGTGTGGCACAGTTAAGTCTCAACTACTAGCCAAAAGGTTGACAGTTTGAACCCACCCAGAGGTGCCTCAGAAGACAGGCCTGGCAATCTGCTTCTGAAAGGTCACAGCCTTGAAAACTCTATAGAGCAGTTCTACTCTACGCATAGTGGGTCTCTATGAGTTGGAATTGATCCAATGGCAACTAACAACTATAGTTTCTAGGAGGTGCCAGGACTTGGAAGGGGGAGATGGGAGAGCTGGGGAGGGAGGCCCATGTTGGGGGAAGGCTATCAGATTGGAAGGTCCTAAGGAAAATTCCCAGGGCTGGAATTATAGCCTGATTGAAAAGCACTAAAGTGGATTAAGCTTGTCTCCAGGAAACTCTCTCCCTTTTTGGCATCTCCATCTCCACCCAACACCAACTGGTTTCCTGCCAAGTGACACCCCATCCCCCAAGTCTTGGAAGAAATCCAGCCTGTAAACCAATCACCTGCAGGAGCTAGTGGCTAATTGTGTTACTAGATTCTCATCTGGGAAGTTGTAGAACATAACCAGCCCCACCCCTACCCCAAATAGCTGCATTTTGAAAAAGATTTCAGGAACAGGCTTTGTCTAAGATGAAAACATTTCAGACTTCAGACTCAGATAGGTGGGGGCAATCTTCCTGGATAAAGGAGAGTCTTCCCCAAATTCCAAATAACACTAAAGGCAAGTGTCTGCCCCACCTGTGCAGACCAGAGTTCATGCTCTCTCAGAGCCAGGGACACTGTGTGGGGGGAAAGCTTTGGGTGCAGGAGCCTTGCTCTGCTTAACTGTAGTAGCAATCCCAGCTTAGTTTTCATTCACAAGCGATCTCCCACCCTGATCTGCCTCACTTGTCCCCTTGCAGAGGAACTTTTCTATGACTGTAGAAATCTAACAATCTAGATTATTTTGTAGAGATAATTTCAACCTCCTGCTCAATGCAGGAATCCCTTCTGTAAGATTCTGGATAGTCACCCAGACTTCATTAGAGTACAAATGGTTTACGTGCTCAGCTGCTAGCTGAAAGATTGGCAGGTTGAGACCACTCAGAGATGTCTTGAAGAAAGACCTGGAGATTTGCTTCTGAAAAATCAGCCATTGAAAACCCTATGGAGCCCACTTCTATCTGATAGATGTAGGGTCACCATGAGTTAAGGTTGATTCTATGGCAGCTGGATTTTTGTGTTAGAAAGCTCACCATCTCCTGTTGATGGCTATTCCTTTATACTGATCTTGCAGGTTGAATGTGACCTACATGTGCTTAGATTCTTTTTGAAATGGTTGCCAATATTTTGTGCTTAACATTTTTCCGCCCAGGATTCTGAGTTTCAGAATCACCTTAAGGTGTCAGGCGTGTCTGGGCCTCTGCTTTCCTCCTCGATTTTTTTAATTTTTCTTCATTGTACTTTAGATGAAGGTTTACAGAGCGAATTAGTTTCTCATTTAACAATTAATACACATATTGTTTTGTGACATTCGTTGTCAACCCCACGACATATCAACACTCTCCTTTTCTTGACCTTGGGTTCCCCATTACCAGCTTTCCTGTCCCCTCCTGTCTTCTCATCCTTGCATCTGGGCTGGTGTGCCCATTTAATCTCATTTTGTTTTATGGGCCCCGTCTAATCTATTTGGTTGAAGGGCGAACCTCAGGAGTGACTTCAGTACTGAGCTAAAAGGGTGTCCAGGGGCCATATCTCGGGGTTTCTCCAGTCTCTTTCAGACCAGTAAATCTGGGTTTTTTTTTT
>NW_004443941.1:34723434-34725816 GCF_000243295.1 Trichechus manatus latirostris
CTGGGCACCATCTAGCTGTACTGGACTCAGTCTGGTGGAGGCCTTGGTAGCTGTGGTCCATTAGTCCTTTGGACTAATCTTTTCCTTGTATCTTGTTTTCTTCATTCTCCCTTGCTTCAGAAGGGCTGAGACCAGTGGAGTATCTTAGATGGCTACCCACAGGCTTTTAGGACCTCAGATGCTACGCACCAATGTAGAATGTAGAACATTGTCTTTATAAACTATGTTATGCTAATTGAGCTAGAAGTACCCTGAGACCATGGTCACCACAGCCCTCAGCCCAGTAATTTAGTCCCTAAGGGTGTTTGGATGTGTCTACGGAGTTTCCATGACCTTTCCTGTACAAACTGTACCAGCTACCCCAGTATTGTGCACTGTCTTACCCTTCACCAAAGTTACTACTTATCTATTGTCTATTTAGTTTCCTCCTACCCACCTCTCCCATCCCTTGTAACCAACACGGTTTTTTTTTGTGTGTAAACTTTGTCATGAGTTTTTACAGTAGAGGTCTCATGCAATATTTGTCCTTTTGTGATTGACTTATTTCACTCAGCATAACGTCCTCCAGTTTCATCCATGTTATGAGATGCTTCATAGATTCATCATTATTCTTCATTGTTGAATAATACTCCATTGTGTGTATGTACCATAGTTTGTTTATCCATTCATCTGTTGATGGACATCTAGGTTGTTTCCATCTTTTTGCTATTGTGAACAATGCTGCAATGAACATGGGAGTGCATATGTCTATTCGTGTGATGACTCCTATTTCTCTAGGATATATTCCTAGGAGTGGGATTGCTGGATCATATGGTATTTCTGTTTCTAGCTATCTAAGGAAGAGCCATATCATTTACCAAAATGGTTGTATCATTTTGCATTACCACCAGCAGTGCATAAGAGTTCCGATCTCCCTGCAGCCTCTCCAAAATTTGTTATTTCCAGTGTTTTTGATTCATGCCAGTAATGCCGGGGTGAGATGGTGTCTCATTGTGGTTTTAATTTGCATTTCTCTAATGGCTAGTGATCGAGAGCATTTCCTCATGTGTCCTCAAGTGTTGGTCAGTTGAATGTCTTCTTTGGTGAAGTGTCTGTTCATTTCCTTTCCCTGTTTTTTAGATTATTTGTCTTTTTGTTGTAGAGGTGTTGGATTTTCTTGTAGACTTTAGAGTTTAGACCTTTGTCTGACTTGTAATCTCCAAAAATTTTTTTCCAGTCTGTAGGTTCACTTTTTACTCTTTTGGTCAAGTCTTTTGATGAGCATAAGTGTTTAATTTTTAGAAGATTCCAGTTATCTAGCTCATCTTCTGGAGTTTGTGTGTTGTTGGTTATGGTTTGTATTCTGTTAATGCCATGTATTAGGGTCTCTAGAGTTGATCCTATTTTTTATTCTATGAACTTTATAGTTTTGGGCTTTATATTTAGGTCTTTGATCCATTTTGCATCTGTTTTTGAGGTATGGGTCCTGTTTCATTTTTTTGCAGATAGACATCCAGTTTTGTCAGCACCATTTGTTAAAAAGACTGTTCCTCATTTGATAGACTTTGGGCTCTTGTCAATGATCAGGTGACCATAGGTGGATGGATTTAATTCTGGGTTCTCAATTCTGTTCCATTGATCAGTGTGTGTTGTTGTACCAGTACCAGGCTGTTTTGACTACCGTAGCTGTATAATAGGTTCTGAGGTCAGGTAGTGCGAGTCCTCCTACTTTATTCTTCTTCAACAGTGCTTTACTTATCTGGGGCCTCTTCCCTTTCCATATAAATTTAATGATTAGTTTTTCCATCTCTTTAAAGAATGTTGTTGGTATTTGGATTGGAATTGCATTGTATTTGTAGATTGCTTTGGGTAGAATTGACATTTTCACAATGTTGAGTCTATCTATTCATCAGCATGGTATGTTTTTCTATTTATGTAGTTCTCTTTTGCTTTCTTGCAGTAGTGTTTGTAATTTTCTTTGCATAGGTCTTTTACATTCCTGGTTCATTTATTCCTAAGTATTTTATTTTTTAGGGGCTATTATAAATGGTGCTGTTTTCCTGATTTCCTTTTCATCCTTCTCTTTGTGTATAGGAATCCAGCTGATTTTTGTATGCTTATCTTGTATCCTGCTACTCTGCTGAATCTTTCTGTTAGTTCCAGTAGTTTTCTTGTGGAGTCTTTAGGGTTTTCTATGTATAGTATTATATCATCTGCAAACAGAGACAGTTTAATTTCTTCATTACCAATTTGGATGCCCTTTATTTCTTTTTCTTACCTTATTGCTCTAGCTAGGACTTCCAACACAATGTTAAATAGGAGATGAGATAAAGGGTATCTTTGTCTTGTGCCTGTTCTCAAGGGGAATGTTTTCAGCCTCTCTCCATTAAGAATGATGTTGGC
>NW_004443941.1:34729076-34793485 GCF_000243295.1 Trichechus manatus latirostris
CTTGGATAATTCTGAGTATTAGAGATTTGAATTCCCTATCAGGTAGTTCTAGTGCCTTTTCTTCTACTGGAAAATCATCTGGTGTTTTATTTTGGACACCTACTGGAAGCATCCTGTCCTGTTTTTGTATATGTTTTGATATTGTCTGCTGTCTTTGGGGCATTCAGTATTTTCCTCGTTTATTGATTGTAGATTTGTTTGTTTTGTTCTGCCTTTTTTGTTTTCTTTGGTTATGTCTGAGCAGGCGGGCTGTGCCTTCTTTGTTGTTTGCTCATCTGTGGGCACAGTACTTTTTACCTCCCCCTCTGATGGGCAGAGTCAGTCACTCAGGTGTGGTACAGCAAGGCAGGTCCAGCTGAAGGGAAATTGCTGGGGTGGGTTGTTTGTGGCAAGTACTGGGGCCAACAGAGTGGGCCGAGAATCAGTCAGGGTAGGTTCAGGTAGGTCGTGCCTGTGCTGCTTGGGGTTATGATGTTTAGCGCATGGCGCAGGTAGGCAAAATGGAGGGGGGAGATTGTGATGTGTGGAGCTAAGATGAGTATGGGAAAGAGGAGAGAGGAACAGGAGCCAAAAACATACACACAAACAAAAAAGAGAGCTAAGGGAGCTTGCTGTTGGAATGGAGTAATGAGAGACTGAGAAAAAAAGGGGGAAAAAAAGAAAAAGGGTAAAAGAAAAAAATGAATAAATAAAAATTAGGGGAAAAAAAAAAAGAAAAGCCCCCAAGGATCCCATCAGTGCAGCTGATGGGACTGGGGAAGTTGCTACCAGGCTGTGAAGTACAGCCTGGCTAGAAGTGGTAGAGGTGTCACACAGCACCAGGTAGTCAGGAGACAGGAAGAGAAGGTAAGTATAGAGAGATGAGAAACTGGAAATGAAGAAAGACAAAAAGGGAAAAAGACAGAAGAAAACAAAAGAAAGAAACAAAAAAATAAAACCAAGGAAACGTCCCCAGGGATGTCACTGTGCGTTTGCACAGAGTAAGGGAATAGCTTCCAAGCCCAGCAGTACTGCCTGGCTAGAAGGGGTTCCCAAGCTGAGAAAAGAAAAAGAAAACAAACAAACAAATCAACTCAGAACAAACAAACAAAAGCCCTGGGGGTCCCAGCAGCATGACAGCATGCACCGGGAAGCAGTTGCACAGTCGAGCAGTGTTTTGCAGCCTTTCAGGAAGAAGCAAAGCGGGCACGGGGAGCCAGGTATTTGGGAGAAGGGTGGGGCAGTGGTGAGAGGTAAGGAAGAAATCTAAAGAAGTGGAAAAAAGCAACACCAACAGCCAACAAATGGCACTCAAGGAGCCAGCCAGTGCGGGTGGATGGAATCCAAGTGACACAAGGGTGAAACCAGTGCTTCCCAGCCAAGAGACTGTGGCCACAGGAAACAGAGGAGGCCAAGTAAGGGTGAAGAAGGGTGGGGCATGGGAAAGCATATATCGCTGGTTACCGGATGTTCTGTCTCCTGCTGGAAGCTCCGTGAAGCTGCTTTCTCATACCCCCTGTTCACTGATCTCTGATAGGAGTCCAAGATGGTGGATCTGTGCTGTGGTAGCTGATAAGGGACCTCTGCATGTATCTCTCCTCACTCTCTGTTCTTGGTCAGTTTCTTATTCCATTCGGTGCTTGGATAAGTTCTTTATCTCTTCATTTGATGCTTAGGGTTTCAGGAATGAAGTGTGTCTGTGTTTGACTTAGTTTTTCAGATTTTGCTGTGGAGGTATGGCATGGAGCTTCTGTCTATAGTGCCATGCTGCCTGGAAGTGGTGATTTTTTATTTTTTAAGTGATATATTCACATGATCCAAATTATAAAAGAATTTATAATGAAAAGTTCCCTTCCTACCCCCATTCCTAGCCATTACTCCCCTCCCAGTTGCCAGCATTTTGAAATTGGAAGATAGCGTGTGAAAATACAGGTTTCTCATTTCTCCTGAAAAATTTTTAGATTTGGCAATTGTGTGCCCACACTCTCATTTGGCAACAATTGAGTAGAATTGTATGATCTGTTCCCCTGCCCTTTGTACAAGGCACATAATCTCCGGATGGGCATAGACCCCCACCTGTCTTACTTCTCAAAATAACATTACTCCATGGCAGTTTTTGGCATTTGAGTTTGTAACCAGTTCTTATTCTTTCTAATAGCTGAAAGCTGGTTCCTTGTAATTAACACTCAATGATTGGTTTTTAATTGGTCTTCAGAGTCTCCTCAGAATATATATTCCCCCTTCTAATGTCCTCAGTTCCTTCAACTATTCCTCTGAGCTTTACTAATTGCAAATTTGGTAAATATGCTGCTCCATTGTCACCCAAGTTGGTGATTTTTAAAAGATAGGTATTAGTAATAGTAATAATAAATAGCATTATTAAACATAGATGCCAGGTTCTTTTTTTTGGTTGAGAATATATACAGCAAAACATACACCAATTCAACAGTTTCTATGTGTACAGTTCAGTGACACTGACTACATTCTTCCAGTTGTGCAACCATTCTCATGTTCCTTGTCTGAGTTGTTCCTCCCCATTAACATAAACTCGCTATCCCCTAAGATTCCTATCTAATCTTTAAAGTTTCTGTTGTCAGTTTGATCCCATTTAGATAGATCTTAAAAGAGCACAATGCTCAAGGCACACATTCGTTACTAGTTAAGTTAAACTATTTTTTTTCCAAATTTGATGTATTTTGTCATTGTTGAGAATATACACGCAAAACATACACCAGTTCAACAGTTTCTACATGCACAATTTAGTGACATTGATTACATTCTTTGAGTTGTGTGACTACCCTCATCTCCCTTTACTGAGTTGTTCCTCCGTCATTAACATAAACTCACTGCCCCCAAGGTTCCTATCTAATCTTTCTAGTTGCTGTCGTCAATTTGATACCATATAGATAGTTCTTAAAAGAGCATAACGCTCAAGGCAGACCTTTTTTATTAATTAAGCTAAACTACTGCTCGGTTTTAAGATGATTTCAGGGGATATTTTTGGTGATGCTAGGTACTTTTAAAACTTTTTAAACACTCTCCATGTATCAACTCGTTTAGACCTCTTAACAATCCTATAAAGTTTAGTGCTATTTTTTTTTAATATCAGCTTTATTAAGATGTGATTTACGTACCATAAAGTTCATGCTTTTAAGATGTACAGTTCACTGTTTTTAGTATATTTATGAAGTTATACTGCCATCACCACTATGTAATCCTAGAACATTTTCATCACCCCAAAACCCCTTATCCATTAGCCATAACTCCCCACTGCCCCTCCTACCACACCCTGGAAACTACTAATCTACTTTCTGTGTCTATGAATTTTCCTATTCTAGACATTTCCTATAAATGGGATTATACAATATGTGGCCTTTTGTGTCTGGTTTCTTTCAAGACTCATCCATGTTATAGCATATATCAGGACTTCACTTCTTTTTTTAATTACCAAATACAATTTGAGTTGTGTGTATGAATATACCACATTTTGTTTATTCATTCATCAGGTTATGGACCTTTGCTTGTTTGTTTCTACTGGTTCTATTATTATGCCCATTTTACAGATGAGGAAACTGGAACTAAGAGAGGTTAAGTGACTTTCCCAAGGTCACACAGTTAGAAATAGCAAAGTAGAATCTAAATAGCTTGGCTCCAGAGTCTATGTATGCTCCTCACCACCAAGTATGCCATTTTGTCTCTTATCTTGGTTAATGCCGTCTATGTCAATTGTAAGCTGAGCCCAAATCCGTGGCATCATCTTTTTGTTTCCCTACAAGAAGATGCTTCCTGCTAAAAGGCTTTTTATAGCCAACTCAAACATATAAAATTTTAGAAAATTTTTTAGTTGAAATTATCAAATGTCTACTTACAATATTTAATTGATTACACATACAAATATAAAATAATAAAGTACATAGCATAATATTATACTTACCATTAGTAATTCAGCTCAATAATTCTTTTCTAGGGAATATTCAAGAAAAAAATTTTTCCCCATGATATATTTATTGAGAATTGCTTTTTTATCTTATTTTTTAATTTTAAAATGCTATTGAAAAAGGAATGGTTTACAGAACACTAAGTGATTACTTTTTATTGCTTAAGAGTTTTGAATTTCTGAAGTTTGGCCCTGGTCTCTCTCTTCAGAATTTGGGGTTTGGTGTGGAACAGAGGAGAAATCACAGTTAGATTTTACTTACAGTTGATACATTTCATTTTCTGGGTCAGATCCTTCTTTAAATATATGTAATTCTTAGATCTAAAGGCAATTTGAGAATGATATATACCATTCATAGCACGCTGGAGCTCTTGCAAAAACAGATTTAGGATGAAGAAAATGACCGGGCTGGATAGATATATTCCTAGGAAAACACATAATATTTTTAACTTTCCAAGGTTGTTCTTCAGTATTATATGACACTTAACACCCTACTCCCCAAAACAGTAAATAACAACTGTTTGGAAATAAACATCTTATTTATTGCACAAAGTACTTTCTTATTTAGTAAGAAATTATGAACACTGTTTTCCCCAGTACATCAGATTGTTCACTTGTCTATTCACTATAACCACTATTGTCGCTACAATGAGAAAAAATAAATTTTTCCAAAAAGATTTTTAAAAATGTGTAAAAGTCATCAGAGATCAGTTACACCAAGAAAGGAGGAAAGCTAGAACTGAACTTAAACAACTTTTTACTTTCTTTTTCTTAAAATTTTAAGTGTTTTATTTATCAAGAATAAAGCACAAACCTTGAAAATTCACAGTTTCTACTTTAGACGAGAAATTTCAGCTATTACACTGGTTACAAATGGAAACTCACAGCACACTGTGTGAACTATTTAACTGTTCATGCCAAAACAAACAAACAAACAAACAAACAAACCCATTGCCTCTGAGTTGATTCCAACTCATAGTGACCCTATAGAACAGAGAAGAACTGCCCCGTAGGATTTCCAAGGAGTGGCTGGTGGATTCAAACTGCCAACCTTTTGGTTAGCAGTTGAGATCTCAACCACTGCGCAACCAGGGTACAAAAAACAATTGACACTTTGGATTCCTGTTGAACCAGTTTTGGTTATGGACAGAAGATCTGAATGTTTTTGTTTAAACTACTCTGTTGTTCAAAATTAAATAATTTTTTAAAGGCCTCAATATGAGAGACTTTATAAGGACTTATGTGTAAGGTTCTTGCCTTTCTTAAGATATTTTAGGGGGACAAAACAACTCTGCCTTCTATTTGAGAACATACAGTTAATGAGCAAGGGCAAGAAGAGAAGTCTGAGACATTAGACTTCGGAACTCCCACTCAGACTTGGTGGTTATCTTTCAGAGTTATTTAGTCATTCAAGTACTGTTATCATGCATACTAGCATTTCCAAAATTTTATTGAGATTTGCTTTATGGGCCAGAATATATGATCTGTCTTGGTAAATGTTCATTGCACATTTGAAAAGGATGTGTATTCTGCTGTTGTTGGGTAAAGTGTTTTATAAATGTCAGTCAGGTTAGGTTGGTTGACAGTATTGTTCAAGTCTTTCGTATACTTACATGTTTTCTGACTACTTGGTCTACCAGTTATGGAGAAAAAGGTGTTGAAATCTCTGACCATAATGTGTATTTGTCTATTTCTCTTTTCAGTTTTATTAGTTTTTGCTTCATGTATTTTGAAACTGTTTTATTAGGTGCATAAGCATTTAGGATTGTTGTGTCCTCTTGATGAGTTGACCTATTTAACATTATGAGATGGTATTCTTTATCCCTAGTACTATTCTTTACTCCAGAAATCAACTTTGTCTGATATTAACATAGCCACTCCCATTTTCTTTTGATTAGGATTAATATGGTATATATTTTTTCCATTCTTTTTACTTTTAAGTTACTTGTATCTTTATATTTAATGTGAGTTTCTTGTGGGCAGTATATATCTGGATCTCACTTTTTTATGCAATATGAACAACCTCTGCCTTTTAATTGGGGTATCTAGGCTATTTACATTTGATGTTATTATTGACTTGGTTGTTTTTAAATCTACCAACTTGTTTTCTTCTTCCTCTTTTTATGCCTTCATTTGGAATGAGAATTTTTTGTTTCTATTTTATCTCTTTTGTTGACTCATTAACTATCATCTTTGTTTTCTGTTTTAGTGTTTCCTTCAGTATACACACTGTACACATTTCCCAAATTTTCAGCTAGTTCCTGTTACTAATAAAGTTTTCAGGAGTCTGTGGTGAAATGAGAAAAACAGAAACAAAGAAGAGAGTTTTTCTATAAAGTTAAATTTATTCTTTATTATAGACTCTTCTTTATTCTGAGATTATATACTCTCTACTTTTTGAGTGTTTAAATGTTGTTTCCCTCCACTTTTTTCCAAACCTTACCCCCACTGCTATCCCCTGGCAACCAGTGTCTTCTCCATCACTATAGTTTTGTCTTTTCAAGAACATTACATAAATAGAATCACACATATGTAACCATTTTGAGTCTAGTTCTTTCACTCAGCATAATTCCATTGAAGTTTATCCAAATTGTTGCATATATCAATAGTTCATCACTTTTTATTGCTGAATAGTATTTCATTATAGGGATATGCCATAGTTTGTTTATACATTCACCACTGGCTGTTTCCAGTTTAGGATGATTATGAATAGACAACTATAAACATTCTTATACAGACTTTTGTGTGAAAATAAGTTTTCAATTCACTTGAGTAAATACCTAAGTGGGATTGTTGAGCCATATGGCAAGCGTACACTTAACTTTATAAGAAACTGCCAAATTTTTTTCCAGAGTGGCTGTACTATTTTGCATTTCCAATAGCAATATACAAGAGTTTTAGATGCTTTGCATCCTTGCTAGCACTTGATATTGTCCATGTTTTTCCATTTTAGCCATCCTACAATTAAAAACAAATAAATAAACCCACAGACAATACCCACTGCTGAGGAGGATGTGGAACAATTGGAACTCTGTGTGTAGTCGTATCTCATCATGGTTTAAATTAGTATTTCCCTAACGGCTAATAAAAGTTCAACAACTTTTCATGTGCTCATTTGCCAGCTGTATATCCATGTTGATGAAGTTTCTGTTCAAGTCTTTTACACACATTTTAAGTGGGTTGTTTGTTTTCTTACTGTTGAGTTTTGAGAGTTCTTTGTATATTCTAGATACAAGTCCGTCTGTCAGATAAGTGATTTGCAAATATTTTCTACCAGTTTGTAGCTAGTCTTTTCATTCTCTTAACAGTGTTTCTCATAGAGAAAATTTTTTAATTTTGTTTTAATTCAATTAACATTTTTTCTTTCATGCATTATGCTTTTGGTATCATGCCCAAGAACTCTTTGTCTAACCTCAGGTCACAAATGATCCATTTTTCATTCATATTTATATAACGTGTGAAGTTTAGGCTGGGGTTCATTTTCCTTGAAAACGGATGTCCAATTGTTCAATTTATTAAAATAACTATTATTTCTCATTTCAATGGCTGTTTTCTTTTCTTTTTTTATTGTACTTTAATTGAAAGTTTACAATTCAAGTTACTTTTTCATACAAAAATGTATACACACATTGTTACGTGACCCTAGTTGCTCTTATATTGTGACAGCACACTCCTCCTTTCCACCCTGGATTTTCCGTGTCCATTCAATCTGTTCTTGACCTCTCTGCCTTCTCATTTCGCCTATGGATAGGAGCTGCCCATTTAGTCTCATGTATCTACTTGAGCTAAGAAGCACACTTTTCATGAGTATCATTTTATGTCCCATAGTCCAGTCTAATCTTTGTCTGAAGAGCTGGCCTCGGGAATGGTTTTAGTTTTGGGCTAACAGAGAGTCTGGGGGCCATGTCTTCCGGAGTCCCTCCAGTCTCAGTCAAACCATTAAGTCTGGTCTTTTTACTAGAATTTGAGTTCTGCACCCCACTTTGCTCAGGCTCCATCGGGGACTCTCTGTTGTGTTCCCTGTCAGGATGGTCATTGTTGGTAGCCAGGCACCATCTAGTTCTTCTGGTCTCAGACTGATGGAGTCTCTGGTTTATGTGGGCCTTTTGTCTCTTGGGCTAGTATTTTCCTTGTGTCTTTGGTGTTCTTCATTCTCCTTTGCTCCAGGTGGGTTGGGACAAATTGATGCATCTTAGATGGCTGCTCATGAGATTTTAAGATCTCAGACACCACTCACTAAATTGGGATGCAGAACCTTTTCTTAAAAAAGTTTGTTATGCCAATTGACCAAGATTTCCGCTGAAAGCATGGTCCCCAGACCCCCGCCCCTGCTACTCGGTCCCTCGCAGTGTTTGGTTGTATTCAGGAAACTTCTTAGCTTTTGGTTTAGTCTAGTGGTGCTGACTTGCCCTGTAGTGTATGTTGTCCTTCCCTTCACCTACAATAACACTTGTCTACTATCTAGTTAGTGAATACCCCTCTGCCACCCGCCCCATCCTTGTAACCATCAAAGAATGTTTTCTTCTGTCTTTAAACATTTTCTTGGGTTCTTATAATAGTTGTATTGTACAATATTTGTCCTTTTGTGACTGACTAAATTCACTCAGCATAATGCCTTCCAGATTCCTCCATGTTATGTTTCACAGATTTATTGATGTTCTTTATTGTTGCGTAGTATTCCGTTGTGTGAATATACCATAATATGTTTACCCATTCGTTCGTTGATGGGCTCCTAGGTTATTTCCATCTCTTTGCTGTCACGAACAAAGCTGCATGGGTGTGCATATACCTATTCATGTGACGGCTCTTATTTCTCTAGGGTATATTCCAAAGAGTAGGATTGCTGGATAGTATGGTACTTCTATTTCTAGCTTTTTAAGGAAGAGCCAAATCAATTTCCAAATTAGTTGTACCATTTTACATTCCCACAGTGTATAAGTGTTCCAGTCTCTCCAACACTTATTATTTTGTGTTTTTTGAATTAATGCTAGTCTTGTTGGGGTGAGATGCTATCTCATTGTAGTTTTGATTTGCATTTCTCTAATTACTAATGATCATGAGCATTTCTTCATGTGTCGGTTAGCTGTCTGAATGTCTTCTTTGGTGAAGTGCCTGTTCATATCCTTTGCCCATTTTTTAACTGGGTAATTTGTCTTTTGTTGTTGATGTTTTGCAGTATTTTGTAGATTTTAGAGATTAGATGCTGATCAGATTTGTTGTAGTCAAGAAATTTTTCCCAGTCAGTAGGTTGTCTTTTTACTCTTTTGGTGAAGTCTTTTGATGAGCATAAGTGTTTGATTTTTTGGAGCTCCCAGTTATCTAGTTTTTCTTCTGGTGTTTGTGCATTGTTACTTATGGTTCGTATTGTGTTTATGCCATGTATTAGGGCTCTTAGTGTTGTCCTTATTTTTTTCTTCCATGGTCTTTATCGTTTTAGATTTTATATTTAAGTCTTTTATCCATTTTGAGTTAGTTTTTGTGCACGGCGTGAGGTATGGGTCTTGTTTCAGTTTTTTGCAGATGAATATCCAGTTCTGCCAGCACCATTTGTTAAAGAGACTGTCTTTTCCCCAATTAACTGACTTTGGGCCTTTGTCAAATATCGGCTTCTCATAGGTGGATGAATTTATGTCTGTATTCTGAGCTCTGTTCCATTGGTCTATGTATCTGTTGTTGTACTAATACCAGGTCTTTTGACTACCGTGGTGGTATAACAGGTTTTAAAATCAGATAGTGTGAAGTCTCCTACTTTGTTCTTCTTCTTGAGTAATGCTTTACTTATCCAGGACCTCTTCCCTTTCTATATGAAGTTGGTGATGTTTTTCTTCATCTCATTAAAAAATGCCATTGAAATTTGGATTGGGATTGCATTGTATCTGTAGATTGCTTTGGGTAGAGTTGACATTTTCACAATGTAGAGTCTTCTATCCATGAGGAAGGTATGTTTTTCCACTTATGCAGGTCTCTTTTGGTTTCTTGCAGTAGTACCTTGTAGTTTTCATTGTGTAGGTCTTTTATGTCTCTGGTTAGATTTATTCCTAAATATTTTATCTTCTTGGGGGCTATTGTAAATGGTATTGATTTGGTAATTTCTTCTTGGAAGTTCTCTTTTTTGGTAAAGAGGAATCCAACTGATTTTTGTATGTTTATCTTGTATCCTGAAACTTTGCTGAAATCTTCTGTTAGTTCCAGTAGTTTTCTTGAGGATTCTTTAGGGTTTTCTGTGTATAAGATCATGTCATCTGCAAATAGAGATACTTTTACTTCTTCCTTACCAATTTGGATGCCGTTTATTTCTTTTTCTAGCCTAATTGCTCTGGCTAGGACTTCCAGCACAATGTTGAAAAAGAGTGGTGACAGAGGGCTTCCTTGTCTGGTTCCCATTATCAGCGGGAATGCTTTCAGACTCTCTCCATTTAGGATGATGTTGACAGTTGGCTTTGTATAAATGCCCTTAATTATGTTGAGAAATTTTCCTTCTTCCTATTTTGTTGAGAATTTTTATCATGAATGGGTATTGAACTTTGTCAAATGTGTTTTCTGCATAAATTGATAAGATCATGTGGTTCTTGTCTTTTGTTTTATTTACGTGATGGATTACATTGATTGTTTTTCTAATTACATTAATTGTTTTCATCCCTGCATACCTGGTATAGATCCTGCTTGATTACAGTGAATTATTTTTTTGACATATAGTTGAATTCTATTGCCTAGAATTTTGTTGAGGATTTTTGCATCAATGTTTATGAGGGATATTGGTCTGTAATTTTCTTTTTTGTGGTGTCTTTTCCTGGTTTTGGTATCAGGGTTATGCTGGCTTCATAGATTGAGTTCGGGAGTATTCCATCCTTTTCTATGCTCTGAGATACCTTTAGTAGTACTGGTGTTAACTCTTCTCTGAAAGTTTGGTAAAATTCTCCAGCGAAGCCATCCAGGCCAGGGCTTTTTTTGTTGGGAGTTTTTAAATTACTGTTTCAATCTCTTCTTTTGTATAGGTTTATTTAGTTGTTCTACCTCTGTTTATGTTAGTTTAGGTAGATAGTGAGTTTCTAGAAATTTGTCCATTTCCTCCAGATTTTCAAATTTATTAGAGTACAGTTTTTCGTAGTATTCTGATTCTTTTAATTTCAGTTGAGTCTGTTGTGATATCGCCCATCTCATTTCTTGCTTGGGTTATTTGCTTCCTCTTTTGTTTTTCTTTTGTCAGTTTGACCAGTGGCTTATCCATTTTGTTGATCTTTTCGAAGAATCAGCTTTTGGACTTGTTAACTCTTTCAGTTGTTTTTCTATTTGCTATTTCATTTAATTCTGCTCTAATTCTTATTATTGCATTTCTTCTGACGCCCAAAGGCTCCTTTTGCTGCTTTCTTTCTATTTGTTCGAGCTGTAGGGTTAATGTTTTGACTATGGCCCTTTTTTATTTTTTGGATGGGTGCATTTATTGCTATAAACTGACCTCTGAGCATTGCTTTTGCTGTGTCCCAAATGTTCTAGTAGGATGTGTTTTCATTCTCGTTTGAGTCTATGAATTTCTTCATTCCATCGTTAATTTCTTCTATAACTCAGTAGTTTCTGAGCAAGGTGTTGTTCAGTTTCCATGTGTTTGATTTTTTTCCTTGCTTTTTCTGTTATTGATTTCTACTTTTATAGCTTTATGGTCAGAAAAGATGCTTTCTAATATTTTGATGTTTTGGATTCTGTTAAGTCTTGCTTTATGGCTTAATATGTGGTCTATTCTGGAGAATGTTCCATGTGCTTTGGAAAAGAAGGTATACTTGGCTGCTGTTGGGTGGAGTGTTCAGTATATGTCTATGAGATCAAGTCAGTTGATTGTGGCATTTAGGTCTTCCGTGTCTTTATTGAGCTTGTTTCTGGATGTTCTGTTCTTCACTGAAAGTGGTGTGTTGAAGTCTCCTACTATTATTGTGGAGCTGTCTATTTCTCTTTTTGATGCTGTTAGAGTTTGTTTTATGTATTTTGGAGCCCTGTCATTGGGTTCATAAATATTTATTATAGTTATGTCCTCCTAGTGTATTGACCTTTTAATCATTATTTAGTGTCCTTCCTTATCCTGTGTGGTGGTTTTTCTTTAAAGTCTATTTTGTCAGATATTAATATTGCCACTCCTGCTCTTTTTTGAGTGTTGTTTGCCTCATATATTTTTTTCCATCCTTTGAGTTTTAGTTTGTTTGTGTCTTTAAGTCCAAGGTGTGTGTCTTGTAGGCAGCATATAGATGGATCGTGTTTTTTTATCCGTTCTGCCACTCTCTGTCTTTTTATCGGTTCATTTAGTCCTCTTACATTCAGAATAATCATTGATAGGTATGAGTTTAGTGCTGTCATTTGGATGTCTTTTTTTGTGTGTTGTTGATGGTTTCTTTTTTCCACTTAATTATGCTGAGTCATTTTTCTTTACGTATTTCCTTTTCATCTTTTTCATTGTTGTTGATTTTGTATTTACTGAGTCTTTATGTTTTTCCTGTTTTTTATTTTGATGTGTAGGATTGTTAGTTTCCTTTGTGGCTATCTTAATATTTACCCCTATTTTTCTAAGTTTATACCAGTCTTTTATTTCTTTATATTGCCTTGACTTCCTCTCCGTATGGAAGATCTATGATTACGTTTTTTAGTCCCTCTTTTTCTTTTTAATGTTGTCATCTTTAATGTATTGATATCTCTGTTTTCCTATTTTCAGTTTTTTAGCTTTGTGTCTTCCCTATCTGGGTTGATATCTGGTTGATCTGTCCTGTGTTCTAGTCTTGGGTTGTTATCTTATGTTATTGATTTTCTAACCAGAGGATTCCCTTTAGTATTTCTTATAATTTTGGTTTGGTTTTTGCAAATTCCCTTAACTTCTGTTTATCTGGAAATGCCCTAATTTTGCCATCATATTTGAGAGACAGTTTTGCTGGATATATAATTCTTGGCTGGCAATTTTTTCCTTCAAGGCTTTATATATGTCATCCCATTGCCTTCTTGCCTGCATGGTTTCTGCTGAGTAGTCTGAGCTTAGTCTTATTGACTCACCTTTGTAGATGACTTTTCATTTATCCCTGGCTGCTCCTAACATTCTGTCTTTATCTTTGGTTTTGGCAAGTTTGATTATAATATGTCTTGGTGACTGTCTTTTAGGATCTACCCTATATGGGATTCAATGAGCATCTTGGCTATTTTCTCATCTTTCACAATATCAGCGAAGTTTTCTGCCAACAAATCTTTAACAATTCTCTCTGTATTTTCTGTTATCCCCCCCTGTTCTGGTACTCCAGTCACTCATAGGTTAGTCCTCTTGATAGAATCCCATATAATTCTTAGAGTTTCTTCATTTTTAAAGATTCTTTTATCTGATATTCCCTCAAATAAGTTGGTGTCAAGTGCTTTATCTTCAGTCTCACAATTCTGACTTCCATTGCCTCAGTTTTGCTCCTATGACTTTCTATTGCGTTGTCTAATTATGAAATTTTGTTGTTAATCTTCTGGACTTCTGGTTGCTATCTCTCTGTGGATTCCTGCAGCCTGTTAGATTTGTCATTATGCTCTTCTCTAATCTTGTTAAGTTCCTCTACTGCTTTGTCTGTATGTTCCTTAGCATATTCTGCATTTTGCATGAGCTTCTTCCTGATCTCTTGAAGAGTTCTGTATATTAATCTTTGTATTCTACCTCCAGTAATTCCAAGAAGTTCTCTTCCTCCAGAAAATTTCTTGATTCTTTGTTTTGGGAGCTTGCTGAAGCTGTCATGGTCTGCCTGTTTATGTGATTTGATAGTGACTGTTAACTCTGAGCCATCAATAAGTTATAATATTTATTTTATGTTTGCTTACTGTGTCCTAGCGTCTTGTATTGTTTTGTTTTGTTATGCCCAAAAAAGGCTGCTCCTGTGAGCTACTTTGATTATTGACACGTTTGAAGCTCTAACCTCCTGTCACTAGGTGGTTAGATCTGTTACTAGATATGTGATCCCATGAGTCTGTTTACTTTTCTCGTATGGATTCAGCTTAGGTGTCCAGGTAGTTGGTCACCTAGTATGTGGTGTAGGCTCTCATCTACAGTCCTAGACAGGCAGGGGTGATTGGTGTAGGCACTGGTATCTGGGTGTAGTAGGGGGTTATGTGCTGAGCAAGGCCGGGGGCTGATGGCTGCCCCTGAGTGTCTGGGAGGAAAGTATGTTCTTGTTCCCTAGAGTACATAGGTTGGTGAGTTTTGCACCTGGACTATGGGCACTCAGTGCTGTTGGCTCTAAGGACTGGGAGGCACCACTTATTTTTGGATACCTTCGCTGGTGGCTAGGTGGCGTGGGTGGATCCACCAGTCCTCAGGCCCCCGATTTGGATAGGTGAGGACTCTGCTTAACGGGCAGAGCAGTGTCAAATGTCACTAACCTGCCACTTCACCATATAGGTAATACAGTTGAAGTTAGACTTCAGGTATATACCCATTTTACTGTGGTAATGAGGGCCTATGTTGTGGAAATGACCCCACACAGGTCTATGCAGGGATGAAAAGCATTCAAAGTCCTTGGACCCCTTGGGCCTGTGCCTAGACAAAGGAGCTGTACCTATCCTAAATTCCCTGCTTAAGGGAACTGGCAGATTATTTTTTCCTGTTTGTTAATTTGTTCCCTCTCCAAGACTCAGGGTATGTGATGGGTCCTACATCTGACCCAGGGGACTTGGCAATTGCTGAAGCTGGCCTAGGACTCGGTGCAGAGCAGGGAGGGGGTAGGTAAATGGTAGAGAGTTTTTTCCTAAAGGGGGTGTTATTTGATCCATGTGGTAGGTCAGACACATATACTTATCCTTTGCTGATTGAGCACTGCTTTTCACTGGTTCTGGAGGTGTGAGTAGTCTCTTTGCGACTGGGTCTCTCCTGATGTGGAAAACACTTCCCAAGGGCCACTGCTTGCCTCACTGCACACACCAGCCTATCTAGACTGAAGGGTGCCGGCTCCTGCTAGGTCACGTCTGGCAACTCTTCACTGCTTCTGAACCGTCTCTCCCTCCCCCTACCATTCAGACCAATTCATCAGCTTTGCGTATGATGTTCAGGGCTCCTAAACTGTCATATATAATCGATTCACTTGTTTGTTTGGGTCTTTGTTGTAAGAGGGACCACAGGAAGTGTCTGACTACTCCACCATTTTGACCCCGCCTCAAAATCTTTCCAGTAGCTTTTTTTCTTAATTGCTTTTGTGCCTTTGTCAAAATCATTTGGCTATAATTTTGTGGGTCTGTTTCTGGACTCTCTTCTCCTATTGATCTATGTCTCTATCCCTTGCCAGTACCACACTATCTTGATAACTGTAGCTTTATATTAAATAATATAATTGGATAGTGTTATTCTTCCAAACTTATTCTTCTTTTTCAAAATTATTTTTGATATTCTAGTTCCTTTGCCATTCTGTATAAATTTTAGACCCAGATTATTTATATTCAAAAAAACCTGCTGGAATTTTTTATTTCCTTTGTCTGGTTTTCATATCAGGTTAATGGTAGCCGTATAAAATGAGTTGTTCCTTCTACTTCTATTTTCTGGAAGTGATTGTGTAGAATTTGTATTATTTCTTCTTTTAATGTTTGGTAGAATTTGCAAGTGAAACAATCTGGGACTGCAGATTTTTTTTTTTTTCTGGAAGGTTTAAAGTACAAATTCAATTTCTTTAATTGCTATAGGACTATTCAGGTTATCTATATCATCTTGGGTAAGTTTTGGTAGTTTGTAGTTTTCAAAGAACTGATTCATTTCATCTATATGGTCAAACTTATATGTTTGTATTTACTTATTTTATTCTCTAATTATTATTTTTAACATGTGCTGTGTCTGTAGTGATATCCCCTCCTTCATTTCTGATATTGATAATTTGTGTCTTCTCTCTCTCTTTTATTATTCTTACTAGGAATTTATCAATTGTATTGCTCTTTCAGAAAACTAGCTTTTAGTTTTATCAATTTTTTTCTATTGTTTTTCTGTTTTCAGAAAATAATAAAGGAAATAATAAAGATAAGGGAAAAGTCAATAAAATTATTGATTTACTTTTCCCTTATCTTCATTATTTCCTTCCCTTTCCTTGCTGTGGGTTTATTTTGTTCTTTTTTCTTTAGTTTTTTTAAGTAGAAAGCTTAGGTTATTGATTTCAGATATTTCCTCTGCTCTAATGTAAGCATTCAGTGCTATAAATCTCCCTCTAAACACTGTTTTGGAGCCCTGCTGGCACAGTGATTAAGAGCTCAGCTGCTAACCAAAAGGTCAGCAGTTCAAATCCACCAACCACTCCTTGGAAACCCTATGAGGCAGTTCTACTCTGTCCTGTAGGGTCACTATGAGTCAGAATCGACTTAACAGCAATGGGTTTGGTTGTTGGTTTTTTGTAAACACTGTTTTAGCTGCATCCCACAGATTTTGATATGCTTAATTTTCATCTCTCTTTTTTAATATTTTCTAATTTCCTTTGAGACTTCCTCTTTGACCAGTGATTATTTAGAGTGTTGTTTGATTTCCAAGGGCTTGAAGATTTCTTTGTTATCTTTTTGTTACTGATTTTTAGCTTCTCTCCATTATATTCAGAGAACATGCTTATAGCTAATTAAGATACCCATAACTGACTCAAAATACATTTTTGTGTAAACTTTTCAGCATTTCTTGCCCTTGATGACAACTAAAATCTTTTAATTTGTAATAGAAATCTAGTAAATAACAGCTGAACACAATCTAATCCTTTTTCTTTTGGCAGGTGGTTTGACTGACAGCTTGGGTAATTTAAATAACATTACGAAGCTCATACTGGACAACATTAAGATGAATGAGGAGGATGCCATAAAACTAGGTCAGATTTTTGGTTATGTTAATTTTTACTTTGATAATAAAACAGTCAGCTTAAGACTGTTCAACGTTGGCTGTGTCTGCACAAGGCAAGGATGTTTTTATGTACTTGCGGCTACATTGGCTTCCCTAGACACCTTTGCCCACTCCTATTCCAATCCTTCACCACCATTTTATGTAAATTGTACTTACTAAATTGCAACCTCCTTAGAGGCAGAGGCCATATGTTTTTAACTTCCATCTCCTTGGCTGATTGTCCACGTTTGTATTTAAAGCATAGAAACAATATAAAAAGGTTTATACTGTGATTTCATAATTTAAATAAAACTTCACAAATGGAGTGGGACACAAGAAAAGACGTGGATTAAGAAAACCGCAGAAAAACAAGCAGAACATATGGCTTATCACAGGGACCCAGGGCCTTCAGGACAGGTGGATTCCTGTTGACAGTGTTTTCCCAATGTCCCTGCTTTTTTCTGCTCCTATTTTTCCTGTTTGAGTCCTCAGTAAAAATGCTTTTCTTTTCCCTCAGCCTTGTTCTTTTTCCTTCTGTTTCTTGCCCAAATTCAACCAAGTTCTGTACAGGCATACCTCGTTTTATTGCGCTTCACTTTATTGCACTTCACAAGTACTGCGTTTTTTTAAAAATTGAAGATTTGTGGCAACCCTGCATTCAGCAAGTCTATCAGCGCCATTTTTTCAACATCATGTGCTCACTTCATGCTGCTGTGTCACATTTTGGTAATTCTTGCAGTGTTTCAAACTATTTCATTATTATTATTTTATCTGTTATTGTGATGTGTGGTCAGTGATCTTTGATGTTACTATTGTAATTGTTTTGGGGTGCCATGAACCACACACATATAACTTAATATAACTTAACTAATAAATGTGTTTGTTCTGACTGTTCCACGGACTGACCATTCCCCTGTCTCTCTCCCTCTTCCTGGGCCTCCCTATTCCCTGAGACATGACAATATTGAAATTAGGCCAGTTAATAACCCTACAATGGCCTCTAAGTGTTCAAGTGAAAGGAAGAGTTGCACGTCTCTCACTTTAAATCAAAAGCTAGAAATGATTAAGCTTTTTGAGGAAGGCATGTCAAAAGCCAAGACAGGCCGAAAGGTAGGTTGCTTGCACCAAATAGTTAGCCAAGTTGTGAATACAAAGGAAAAGTTCTTAAAGGAAATTAAAAGTGCTACTCCAGTGAACATATGAATGGTGAGAAAGCAAAACAGCCTTATTGCTGGTATGGAGAAAGTTTTAGTGATCTAGATAGAAAATCAAACCAGCCACAGCATTCCCTTAAATCAAAGCCTAATTCAGAGCAAGGCCCTAAGTCTCTTCAATTCTATGAAGGTTGAGAGAGGTGAGGAAGCTGCAGAAGAAGAGTTTGAAGCCAGCAGAGGTTGGTTCATGAGGTTTAAGGAAAGAAGCCATCTCCATAACATAAAAGTACAAGGTGAAGCAGCAAGTGCCAATGTAGTAGCTGCAACAAGTTATCCAGAAGATCTAGCTAAGATAATGATGAAGGTGGCTATGGTAAACAATAGATTTTCAATGTAGATGAAACAGCCTTATGTTGGAAGAAGATGTCATCTAAGACTTTCATAGCTAGAGAGGAGAGGTCATCACCTGGCTTCAAAGCTTCAAAGGACAGGCTGACTCTCTTGTTAGGGGCTAATGCAGCTGGTGACTTTAAGTTGAAGCCAGTGCTCATTTATCATTCTGAAAATCCTAGGACCCTTAAGAATTATGCTAAATCTACTGTGCCTGTGCTTTATAAATGGAAAAACAAAGCCTGGATGACAGCACATCTGTTTACAACACGGTTTACTGAATTTTTATGCCCACTGTTGAGAACTACTGCTCAGAAAAAAAGATTTCTTTCAAAATATTGCTGCTCATTGACAATATACCTGGTCACCCAAGAGGTCTGATGGAGATGTACAAGAAGATTAATGTTGTTTTCATGGTGGTGTAGTGGTTAAGAGTTCAGCTGCTAACAAAAAGGTTGACAATTTGAATCCACCAGCTGCTCCTTGGAAACCCTGTGGAGTCAGTTCTACTCTGTCCTATAGGGTTGCTATGAATGAGAATCCACTGATGGCAAAAAGTTTGGTTTTTTGGTTTAACACAACATCCATTTTGCAGCCCATTGATCAAGGAATAATTTCAACTTTCAAATCTTATTATTTAAGAAATACATTTCATAAGGCTATAGCTGCCATAGACAGCGATTCCTCTGATGGATCTGCGCAAAGTAGATTGAAAATCTTCTGGAAAGGATTCACCTTTCTAGAACATTCGTGATTCATGAGAGGAGGTCAAAATATCAACATTAACAGGAGTTGGGGAAAAGTTGACTCCTACCTTCATGGATGACTTTGAGGACTTCAAGACTTCAGTGGAGGGAGTAACTGCAGATGTGGTGGAAAGGAATAGCAAGAAAACTAGAATTAGAACTGGAGCTTGAAGCTGTGACTGAATTGCTGCAATCTCATGATAAAACTTTAACGGATGAGCAGTTGCTTCTTATGGATGAGCAAAGAAAGTGGTTTCTTGAGATGGAATCTACTCCTGGTGAAGGTGCCGTGAGCATTGTTGAAACAATAACAAAGGATTTAGAATGTTACATAAACTTAGTTGGTAAAGTAGCAGTTGGATTTGAGAGGATCGACTCCAATTTTGAAAGAAGTTCTACTGTGGGTAAAATGCTATCAAACAGCATCACATGCGACAGAGAAATCTTTCATGAAAGGAAGAGTCAATTGATGTGGCAAACTTCATTGTTGTCTTATTTTAAGAAATCGCCACAGCCACCCCAAACTTCAGCAACCACCACCCTGATCTGTCAGCTGCCATCAAAATTGAAGCAACACCCTCCACCAACAAAGGCTCAGATGATGATTAGCACTTTTTTTAAAGCAATAAAGTATTTTTTTAAATTAAGGTATGTACATTGTTTTTTAGACATAATGCTGTTCCACACTTAATAAACTTAAGTATAGTGTAAATATAACTTTTATATGCACCGGGAAACAAAAAAATTGCTTTATTGTGATATTCGCTTTATTGCAGTGGTGTGGAACTGAACCCACAATATCTCAAGGTATGCCTGTAATTAAAACCTAGATGACCTCTCTCTCTCTCTCTCTCTCTCTCTTTATATATATATATATATAACTTACATGAGAACAATCAAATTAATACAGTTGTTCAATCAACATTTACTGCATGCCTATGGGTTTTACAGAATATCAGAACTGGAAAAAGCCTGAGAACATGAAGGTCAACTTGGTTATTTTGCAGAAGATTCCACTGGGACCAAAAAAATTTATTGATGTGACCATGGTCTTACCATTTGGTAGAGAATGCGTTCAAAAACTAACTTTCCAGGAAAGTCTGGTTCTGCTATTAAGGAATCAAAACTTGAGATTGAATAAGTCAGTTTAACTATATTAATAGTAACTTGCTATTTATTATAGAGTTACTGTGCAATAGATTAGACACTATCCTAGGCACCTTTACATACTTCATCTCACTGAATCTTCACAATAATCCTAGCCCATAGCTGTAATTACCCCCAAAGCCACAATTAAAAGGTTAAATAACTTGCCCAAGTTTACACAATTATTAAATAGGGGACCCAGGAATCAAACAGACTGCAAATTTGTGCTCCCAACCTCTAAGCTGTATGTACTCCCACGACAACCATTAACAGTTATTGAGGGCTTATGTGTGCCAGGCACCGTGCTAAGCACATTATATTATTATATTATCTGCAAGAATGATATTAAAACATATTTATTTCCTATAGGCTAGAATAAGGAGCCCTTGCAGCACAAGGGTTAAGTACTCAGCTGCAACCCAAAAGGTTGGCAGTTCAAACCCACTAGTTCCTCGGGAGAAAGATCTGGTGATCTGCTCTTGTGAAGATTATGGCTTAGAAAACCCTTTGGTGCAGTTCTACTCTTTCACATGGGGTTGCCATGAGTCGGAATTGACTCAACAGCACCTGCAACAACAGCACAATAATAATAGGCTAGAGTGCCATCAAGAGAAAGAAATATTTTAATAAAACAGAGCTATGCCTAATTAGCAGCCCTGGTGATGCAGTGGTTAAGAGCTCAACTGCTAACCAAAAAGTCAGCAGTTTGAATCCACCAGTCGCTCCTTGGAAATCTTATGAGGCAGCTCTACTCTGTCCTATAGGGTCACTATGAGTCGAAATCGGCTGAACAACAATGGGCTTGGTGTGGTCTGGTTATGACTAATTAATCCTAAACTCCACAATAAGCCTTAAGAATGAGGGACATTTGAGAGTGTTTCCCATTGTACTACTGAAAAAAGATAAATCTGCTGCATTGGATGTGGTTTTCCAATTTTAAAGCATTGAGCAGACCCCATACCATGAGGTCCCAAGCAGGGTTCTGTTGAGGCTGAGGACGGTTGCCCTGGAAACACACAAAGGAACTGAAGTCCCCACATTGCCCCTCTGGACTCAGCTACCAACTTCTATGATTTTTGAGGGAACTAAAGAGACAGTGTTCCCAAAAGACTTCATTCTATGGTAAGAGTACACATAGATACCCATTAAAATATTATACATTTACTGTAGTTTTTCTCATGCTACTTAGAGTGCAACCTCAACATAAATGACCTTTGCATGATCCAGGAGACTGGAAAGTGACAGTTGAAAGAAAATCAATTCTCTTTGGCTCTTTATATGCTCTACAGAAAGAGCATGGTAAGGTTTCTGCACAATTTTTCTCTGCCTTTTTTTAGTGCATTAATCTACATTTAAATCAAATTAACTTGGTATCTTAGCGCATTTCCTCTCAATTTGTTTGTAGCTGAAGGTCTGACAAACCTGAAGAAGTTGTGTTTACTTCGTTTGACCCACTTGTCTGACATTGGTGAGGGAATGGATTACATAGTCAAGTCTCTATCAGCTGAACCTTGTGACTTTGAAGAAATCCAATTAGTCGCCTGTTGCCTGTCTGCAAATGCCATGAAAACCCTAGGTAAGTTGTTTGAATAAACTGAATAAAAACAGTGTAACAGAACATGTGGTGCTTTCATACTAATGCCAACTTAGGAGGATAGGAATCTCTCAAAGGGAAATTTAATTTAAAGAAAAAACTGGAAAATAAAGTCTTCCAGGTAAAATTCAGTCCGTTTTTTTAAAGATTTTTCTCCATGAGCCTTTATTGGAATTATAATTTATTACAGATGGATAATAGAATTTCAGAATAATCAAACATGTTATAACTTTAAGAGAAGTTGAAAAGGAAGAAATTAAATAAGTGCTTGAAACTTGGCATGGATCCTGTCATATAATTACTGCCTAATAAATATTTGGATGAATGGATAAATGAATGGTTGAGAAGCAGAGAGGGAAGGATTTCCTCAAATGTTCTCAATCCTTCTAATTCTTATAAATTGCCCTATTAAGATGGAGTTAATGTACATTAATATAACAATTAATGCTTTGGGGTTCCCAAAGAGTGTGCAAATCAACTCTAGAGAAATTTTTGCATATTTCTGTTTTTAAAAGTGTCTATTTTCAATTCAAACATGTTTTTAAATTTGGAGTTTGGAAAAAAGATGACCTAACCGTTTTAAAATTAGACTATACAACTGCAGGGAGTCTGTGAAAATTACCAGAGAAACCACTTGTATGCTAATTTAAACAGCTAGGGAAAACCATTATTAGAAAAGGCTGACGAACACCGGGAAAACAGAAATGATGAGCACAATCGTTTACTTCTCTGTTTATCACTGGAGAGAGATAGGCTTAAAACCAAAAATAGTAAATATATCCTTCAAAAGAGGAGTTCAGCTGTTTTTTTTTTTTTTTAATTTTAGAGCACCAAACCCCAGAAGATATTTTACTCTAAGAACTCATACAATTAATTTAAAATAATAATTGCTTATAATAAGAGTAAACGTATATAATAAGAGAAAACGTATTTTTTTAAAAGAGTTTTCTAATTAGTCTTGATAGAGAAAAATTCCAATCAGATTAAGCTACCATGATAAATAGCTGAAGTGAAGAAAAGAATTAAGCAGTTCTTATCTAGAATAACTCTAGATATAGGTATTTTATGATTAATGTTTGCATGCAAAATAGTTTTCCATATATTTTACCTCACCATATTTCTGACTTTGTATTAAAGTAAATCTTGTGGAGACAACATTGAGTTGAGTCTTGCTTTTTTTTTTTTTTTTAATCCAGTCTGATTATCTATACCTTTTAATTTAGAATGTTTAGTTCATTTACGTTTGATGTAATTATTGATACGGTTGGATTTACATCTACCATTTTGGATTGTTTCTCTATTTTTCTTATATACATTTTGTTCCTCTGTTTTACCTGCATGATAAGACATTTTAGGATTGAAAGCAAACTCACAGTTTACCTAATTCAACCTCTTCATTCTACAGATGAAGATACTGACACTTAGAGAGACAGAGTGACTTTCTTATAGTGACATAACAACTATAACCTGTGCTTCTTTAGGCTCTATGTGACCTGGACTTTATTATCCCGAATGTAGGATCAGGAAATATTTGACGATTTGGTCATAACCATAGGAGATACGAGTTAAGCTCATCCAAGTATATTTGGGAATAATTAAATTCATTAAGTCAAATGATGGCTTGCACTACCATCGGCAATGAAGACAAGGGCTCAGAATTCTTTTAAGGATATTTTTAAATGCGTATATATTACCCTGAAGTCTTTATTTTTTATTAAATTTTTCTTTCAGGTCAGAATCTTCATAATTTGGTCAAACTGAAAATTCTTGATTTATCTGAAAATTACCTGGAAAAGGATGGAAATGAAGCTCTACATGAACTGGGTAAAAATGATAATTCAGCCAAAATCAGATACTTGAATATGTGTACTGGATAGTCAGAAGAACACAGCCTGAGCCTTGAAGTCTCTTTTACCCAATATACAAACCTTAAAAAAGTCACCTAGCCCTTTCCTAAACTGCCCTTAAGGAATACAGGCCTATATCTTTTTTTATATGGTAAAATATAACAAAAAGTTATATAACAAAAAGTGTTAATCATAACTAAGTGTATAAATTAGGGACATTAATTACATTCTCTATGTTAGCTATCCTCACCACTAACCATTTTCAAAAGTTTTCCATCACCCCAAATAGAAACTCAGTACCCTTTCAACAGTAACTCCTGTTTCCTCCTCCCCTCAGCCCTTGATAACCACTAATAAACTTTTATTTCTATGCATTTACCTATTTTAGATATTTCATATAAATTAGGTCATACAATGTCCTTTTCTGCTAGCTTATTTCACTCAGCATAATATTTTCAAGTTTTGTCCATGTTATAGCATCTATTAGTATTTCATTTCTCTTCATGGCTGAGTGATATGCCATTGTATGGATTATTGTTGTTGTTGTTGTTAGGTGCCATCGAGTCAGTTCCGACTCATAGCAACCTCATGTACAACAGAACAAAACACTGCCTGCTCCTGTGCCATCCTCACAATCGTTATGATTGAGCCCATCATTGCAGCTACTGTGTCAATCCATCTCATTGAGGGTCTTCCTCTTTTTCAGTGACTCTCTAATTTACCAAGCATGATGTCCTTTTCCAGGGATTGGTCCCTCCTGATAACATGTCCAAAGTACTTGAGACAAAGTCTCGCCATCCTCACTTCCAAGGAGCATTCTGGCTGTACTTCTTCCAAGACAGATTTGTTCGTTCTTCTGGAAGTCCATGATATGTTCAACTTTCTTCACCAACACCATAATTCAAAGGCATCAATTCTTCTTTGGTCTTCTTTATTCACTGTCCAGTTTTCACATGCATATGAGGCAATTGAAAATGCCATGGCCTGGGGAAGGTGCACCTTATTCCTCAAACTGATGTCTTTGCTTTTTAACACTTTAAAGAGGCCTTTTGCAGCAGATTTGCCCAATGCAATACATCATTTGATTTATTTTGACTGCTGCTTCCATGGATGTTGATTGTGGATCCAAGTAAAATGAAGTCCTTGACAGCTTCAATATTTTCTCCATTTATCATGATGTTGTTTATTGGTCCAGTTGTGAGGATTTTTGTTCTCTTTGTGTTGAGGTGCAATCCATACTGAAGACTGTAGACTTTGATCTTCATCAATAACTGCTTCAAATCCTCTTCACTTTCAGCAAGCAAGGTTGTATTATCTGCATATTGTAGGTTGTTAATAAGTCTTCCTCCAATCCTGATGCCTCATTCTTCTCCATATAGTCCAGCTCAGCATATAGATTGAATAAGTATGGTGAAAGATCACAACCCTGATGCACATCTTTCCTGATTTTAAACCACGCGGTATCCCCTTGTTCTGTTAGAACGACTACCTCTTGTTCTATGCACAGGTTCTGCATGAGCAGAATTAAGTGTTCTGGGATTCCCATTCTTCGCAATGTTATATAGAATTTGTTGTGATCCACACAGTCAAATGCCTTTGCATAGTCAATAAAACACAGGCAAACGTCTTTCTGGTATTCTCTGCTTTCAGCCAGGATCCATCTGACATCAGCAATGATATCCTTTGTTCCGCATTCTCTTCTGAATCCGATTTGAATTTCTGGCAGTTCCCTGTCCATGTACTGCTGCAACCACTTTTGAATGATCTTCAGCAAAATTTTACTTGTTTATGATATTAATGATATTGCTAGATAATGGAGCCCTGGTGGCGCAGTGGTTAAGAGCTCAGGCTGCTAACCAAAAGATTGGCAGTTTGAATCCACCAATTGCTCTTTGGAAATCCTATACAGGCAGTTTTACTCTGTCCTATAGGGTCACTATTGGGTCGCTATGAGCTGGAGTTGACTCGACAGCAACAAGTCAACAGTTTTTGTTTGATAATTTCTGCATTCTGTTGGATCACCTTTCTTTGGAATGGGCACATATATGGATCTCTTTCAGTCAGTTGGCCAGGCAACTGTCCTCCAACTATCTTGGCATAGACGAGTGAGCACTTCCAGGGCTGCATCCATTTGTTGAAACATCTCAATCGGTATTCCATCAATTCCTGGAGTCTTGTCTTTTTGACAATGCCTTCAGTGCAACTTGGACTTCTTCCTGCAGTACCATTGGTTCTTGATCATATGCTACCTCCTGAAATTGTTGAACGTCGTCCAATTCTTTTGACTCTGTGTATTCCTTCCGTCTTTTATTATTATTATTATTATTGTACTTTAGATGAAGGTTTACAGAACAAACTAGTTTCTCATTAAACAGTTAGTACACATATTGTTTTATAACATTGGTTAACAACACCATGACATGTCAATACTCTCAACCTTGGGTTACCTATTACCATCTTTCCTGTCCCCTCCTGCCTTCTTGTCCTCGTCCCTGGGCTGTTGTGCCCCTTTAGTCTCATTTTGTTTTATGGGCCTTTCTAATCTTCAGCTGAAGGGTGAACCTCGGGAGTGACTTCATTACTGAGCTAAAAGGGTGTCCGGGGGCCATACTGTCAGAGTTTCTCCAGTCTCTGTCAGGCCAGTAAGTCTGGTCTTTTTTTTGTGAGTTAGACTTTTGTTCTGCATTTTTTTCCAGCTCTGTCTGGGACCGTCTATTGTGATCCCTATCAGAGCAGTCAGTAGTTGTACTAGACTCAGTCTGGTGGAGGCCGTGATAGTTGCCTTCCATCTTCCTTTGATGCTTCCTGCATTGTTCAATATTTTTCCGATAGAATCCTTCAGTATTGCAACTCGAGGCTTGAATTTTTTCTTCAGTTCTTTCAGCTTGAGAAATGTCAAGTGTGTTCTACCCTTCTGGCTTCCTAACTCTAGATCTTTGCACATTTCATTACTGTACTTTACTTTGTCTTCTCAAGTTGCCCTTTGAAATCTTCTGTTCGGCTCTTTTACTTCATCATTTCTTCCATTCGCTTTAGCTACTCTACATTCAAGAGCAAGTTTCAGGGTCTCTTCTGACATCTGTTTTGGTCTTTTCTTTCTTTCCGTTTTTTTTAAATGACCTCTTGGTTTCTTTATGCATGATGTCCTTGATGTCAGTCTACAACTCATCCTGTCTTCAGTCATTAGTGTTCTTAGATAGTCTCTAAATTCAGGTGGGATATACTCAAAGTTGCATTTTGGCTCACATGGACTTGCTCCTACATTCTTCAGCTTCAACTTGCATATGAACAATTGATAATCTGTTCCACAGTTGGCCCTTGGCCTTGTTCTGACTGATGATATTGAGTGTTTCCATTGTTTCTTTCCACAGATTAAGTCGATTTGATTCCTGTGTATTCTATCCTGCAAGGTCCACAAGTATAGTCATCATTCATGTTGGTGAAAAAAGGCATTTGCAATGAATAAATTGTTGGTCTTGCAAAGTTCTATCATGCAATCTCCGGCGTCATTTCTATCACCAAGGCCATATTTTCCAACTACTGATCCTTCTTCTTTGTTTCCAACTTTTGCATTCCAATCACCAGTAATTATCAATGCATCTTGATTGCATGTTTGATCAATTTCATACTGCAGAAGTTGATAAAAAGTCTTCAATTTCTTCATCTTTGGACTCAGTGGTTGGTGCATGAAGTTGAATAATAGTCGTATTAACTGATCTCCCTTGTAAACCTTTGCCATCAAGTCGATTCTGACTCATTGGAGTATGGATATTATCCTATCATTGTCAGCGATGTACTTCAGGATGAATATTGAAATGTTCTTTGTGATGATGAATGTGATGCCATTCCTCTTCAATTTGTCATTGCCAGCATAGTAGACCATATGATTGTCTGATTCAAATGGCCAATACCAGTCCATTTCAACTCACTTATGCCTAGGATATCGATCTTTATGTGTTCCATTTAATTTTTGATGACTTCCAATTTTCTTAGATTCATACTTCATACATTCCATGTTCTGATTATTAATGGATGCATGCAGCTGTTTCTTCTCATTTTGAGTTGTACCACATCAGCAAATGAAGGTCCCAAAAGCTTGACTCCCTCCATGTCATTAAGATCTACTCTACTTTGAGGTTGCAGCTCTTTCCCAGTCGTATGTGAGTGCCTTCCAACCTGAAGGGCTCGTTTTCCAGCACCATATCATACAATGTTCTGCTGCTATTCATAAGATTTTCACTGGCCGATTTTTTCAGAAGTAAACTGCCAGGTCCTTCTTCCTTGTATTATGGATATACCACGTTTATTTATCCATTCATCCATTCATCTACTGATGGACACTTGGGTTATTGCCACCACTTAGTTATTGTGAATAATACTGCAATAAATGTTGGTGCCCTGCTTTCAAGTCTCGTGTGTATATGGCTAAGAGCAGAGTTGCTGGGCCATATGATAATCATGTTTAATTTTATAAGGAACTGCCAAACTGTTTTCCATAGTAAATGAACCATTTTACATTCCCACCAGCAATGCACAAGGGTTCCAATTTCTCCACATCTTTGCCATATTTGTTATATTCTGTCTTTCTGATAATAGCCATCCTAGTGGGGGTGAAGTGGAATTTCATTGTGGTTTTGATTTGTATATCCATAATAACTAAAGATATTGAGCATCTTTCCATTTGCTTATTGGCTACTTGTATATCTCCCTGGAGAAATGTCTATTCAAGTCCTTTGTCCATTTTAATATTCTATTGTTTGTCTTTTTGTGTTGAGTTGTAGGAGTTGTTTATATATTCTGGATATTAAATCCTTATCAGATATGTTGTCATCAAATATTTACTACCATTCTGTAGGTTGTCTCTTCATTTTCTTGACAACATCCTTTGATGTACAACAATTGTTCATTTTTCAGTTTGAACAAAGGACTTGAATGACAGAGGATATTCGAATGGTCAGCTAACATTTGAAAAGACGCTCAACATCATTATCCATTAGGAAGATGCAAATCAAAACCACAATGAGATATCACCTCACCCCCATTAGAATGGCAATTATTTAAAAACAAACAATCAAAAACAGGAAACAACAAGCGTTCGTGAGGTTGTGGAGAACCTGGAGCCTTCACACACTGAGAGCAGCTACTGTGAAAAGTTTGATGATTCCTCAAGAAGTTGAACATAGAATTACCCTATGACCCAGCAATCCCAATCTTAGGTATATACCCAGAAGAAGTAAAGGCAGGAACACAGACAGAAACCTGTAGACCAGGGTTTATTGCAGCACTTTCACAATAGCCAGAAGATGAAAACAACCAAAATGTCCATCAACAGATGAAAGGATAAACAAAATGTGAAGTATTTCTAAAAATATTTTATTGTACTTTTAGTGAAAATATGCACAGCAAAACCCACTTGCATTCAATAATTTCCACACACAATGTTCAGTGACATTGGTTACATTCTTCACATTGTGTCATTTTCATTATTTCTGTTCTAGTTGTTTCACTCCCATTAACTTAGTCTCATTGTCCCCTTATTTAAACGTCTCATCTATGGTTTAGAATAACTGTTGTCCATTTGATCTCATATAGATAATTTTTTTAAAAATCTCAGTACTCAACTCAACATTCTGTACTTTTTGAGCTAACTTGCTATTTAGTTAAAAAATGACTTCAGGAGACAGTCTCGTTTCAAGGTTTAAAGAGTATCTCAAGGTAATAGTTTTAGGGATTCCTCCAGTCTCAATGGGTTCAGTAAGTTTGGATTCTTTAAGAATTTGAAGTTTTGTTCCACATTTTTCTTCCTATTAGGATCCATCTATTGTGTCCCTGATCAGAATGTTCAGTAGTGAGCCAAGCACCATCTAGTTCTTCTGGTCTCAAGGTAGGGGAGGCAGTGATTCATAGAGACAATTAGTCCTGTAATCCAGTTACTACTCTGAATCTTGGGTTTCCTTCTTTCTCTTTTGCTCTAGACAAATAGATACCAGTAACTGCATCTTAGGTGGCTGCACATAAGCTTTTAAGACCCCAGACACTATTAATCAAACTAGGAGGATTTGAACTGCCAACCTTTTAGTTAACAGATGAGCTCTTAACCACTACGCCACCAGGGCTCCATGTATATATAAATAAAATGTATATATATATATGATATTAGATCCTTATTGGATGTATCATTCCATACAATGGAATATTATGCAGCTATAAAGAGAAATGAAGTTCTGATCTATGCTACAACATGGATGAACCTTGAAAAGATTATGTTGAGTGAAATAAGTCAGTTGCAAAAAACAAATGCTGTATAATTTAACTTATATGAAATAAGTAAATATATAGAAACCAAAGATTATTAATGGTTACCAGGCGTGGGGACAGAGAGGAAAAGGAAGAGTTTTTGTTTGTGGGGTGCATTAAGTTTATGTTAACGGTGGTGGAATATTTAGGAAAAGGATAGTGATAGTGATGCCACAGCATGAAGAAGGTAATCAAAGTCATTGAATTGTAAATTTAGAAGTTTTTGTGTTGGTGGATGTTTTGTTGTATGTATTTTCACCACAAAAAAAAAGAGGAAAAAATTGTTCATTTTGATGAAGACCAATTTGTCAAAATTTTCTTTTGTCTCCGGTACTTTTGGTGTCTTAACTAAGAATCCTATTGTCAAAAACAAGGTCTCCAAGTTTTACCCTATGATTTCTTCTAAGAGTTTTATGGTTTTAATTCTTATATTTTAGTTGTTAATCCATTTTGAGTTAATATTCACATATGGTATGAGTTAGGGGTACAACTTCATTGTTTTGCATGTGGAAATCCAGTTGTCCCAGCACTGTTTATTGAAGAGATCATTCTTTCCCCATTGAATTGTCTTTGCACCCTTGTGGAAAATCAATTGACCATATATGTATGGGAGGCCCAAGTCTTTTTTTTGTTTTTTTTAATTGTGCTTTAGATGAAGGTTTACAGAGCAAATTAGTTTCTCATTAAACAATTAATATACATATCGTTCTGTGACATTGGTTGCCAACCCCGCGACGTGTCAACACTCTCCCTTTCTTGACCTTGGTTTCCCCATTTCCATTTGTCCAGCTTTCCTGCCCCCTTCCTGCCTTCTCATCCTTGTCCCTGGGCTGGTGGGCCCATTTAATCTCGTATGTGTGGTTGAGCTACATGTAATTGTTTGTTTTGTGTGCCTGTCTAACCTTTGGCTGAAGGGTGAACCTCAAGAGTGACTTCAGTACTGAGTTAAAAGGATGTCCAGGGGCCATACTCTCAGGGTTTCTCTAGTCTCTGTCAGATCAGTAAGTCTGGTCTTTTTTTGTGAGTTAGAATTTTGTTCTACATTTTTCTCTAGCTCTGTCCAGGACCCTCTATTGTGACCCTTGTCAGAACAGTTGGTGGTGGTAGCCAGCACCATCTAGTTTTGCTGGACTCAGTCTGGTGAAGGCTGTGGTAGTTGTGGTCCATTAGTCCTTTGGACTAATCTTTCCCTTGTGTCTTTGGTTTTCTTCACTTTCCCTTGCTCCAGACAGGTGACATGAGTGGGGTATCTTCGATGGCCGCTCACAGGCTTTTAAGGCGTCAGACACTACTCACCAAAGTAGAATGTAGAACATTTTCTTTATAAACTATGTTATGCCAATTGAGCTAGATACCCCCAGAGACCATGGTCCCCAGCCCTCAGCCCAGTAATTTGGTCCTTCAGGGAGTGTGGATGTGTCTATGGCATTTTCATGACCTTGCCTTCGTCAAGTTGTGCTGATTTCCCCAGTATTGTGTACTGTTTTACTCTTCACCAAACTTACCACTTATCTGTTGTCTAGTTAGTGTTTTTCCCTTCCCATCCCTCCTCTCCCTTGTAACCATCAAAGATTGTTTCTTTCTGTGTGTAAATCTTTTCATGAGTTTTTATAATAGTGGTCTCATACAGTATTTGTCCTTTTATGATTGACTTATTTCACTCAGCATAATGCCCTCTAGATTCATCTATGTTGTGAGATGTTTTGCAGATTCATCATTGTTCTTTATTGTTGTGTATTATTCCATTGTGCGTATGTACCACAGTTTGTTTATCCATTCATCTGCTGATGGGCACTTAGGTTGTTTCCATCTGTTTGCTATTGTGAGTAATGCTGCAACGAACATGGGTGTGCATATGTCTATTCATGTGATGGCTGTTATTTCTCTAACACATATTCCTAGGAGATTGCTGGATCACATGGTATTTCTATTTCTAGCTTTTTAAGGAAGTGCCATATTGTTTTCTAAAATGTTGTACCACTTTACATTCCCACCAGCAGTGCATAAGGGTTCCAATCTTCCTGTAGCCTCTACAACATTTCTTATTTTCTGTTTTTTTTTTAAATTAGTGCCAGTAATGTCAGGTGAGATGGTATCTCATTGTAGTTTTGATATGCATTTCTCTAATAACTAGTGATCATGAGCATTTCCTCATGTGTCTGTTAGCCGCCTGAATGTCTTCTTTGGTGAAGTGTCTGTTCATATCCTTTGCCCATTTTTTAATTGGATTATTTGTCTTTTTATTGTAGAGGTGTTGGATTTTCCTGTAGATTTTAGAGATTAGACACTGATTGGATTTGTTGTAGCCAAAAATTTTTCCCTAGTCTGAAGATCCTCTTTTTACTTTTTTGGTGAAGTCTTTTGATGAGCGTGAGACCCATATCTTTTGAGTTACTAGTTGTACATGCTCATTATACCTGAGGCTCCTACCTGCTTACCTTCTTCAAGATGATCAATGTCTGACAGTAACTGATGTTCAAAACAAATTTGCATAATAAATTAGTGATAAGATTTTTCAGGTGTGATAGTTATATTGGGATTATTTTTTTAAAAAAAGGAACTGATATATACTGAGATTCACTTCATAATAATAGAGAAGAGGAGGAATCAGGCAAGGATATAGCAAGATTGTTCATGATTTGATTTGTTGAAGTTAGCTTATTAGCACATACAGCTTCATTATATTGTTCTATGCAATGTTTGTATATGTTTGAAATTTTCCATAAAAAAGTTAACCAAAATCAGAAGTGTGTCTAAAATGAGGCTTCCTTAACTATCCTTCCAGATTGAGTAGGCTGCAAAGCCTCTAAATATAAAGATCATTCCTTTCCTCACATCCCTTCACCCTCGTCAATTTCAAGATGGATCCAACTCCTGAACTATCACTGGTTCTTCAAGTTTGCAGGCTGAACATCCTGGAACAGCTAGCTGCGCTGATGCTGCCTTGGTGGTGTGATGTGCGAGTGAGTCTGACCAGCTTGTTGGAGCAACTGAAAGAGGCCCCACAACTCATCAAACTTGGGATGAAAAACTGGAGACTCACAGATGCAGAGATTAGAATTTTAGGTAGGTGCAAAGTTTTAAGATGACTTTATTTAATTTTATTTTTTTAGCCCCTGCTCATACCTCTGATCCTCTTTTTTTTTTCCCACCCCTTAACCTTCTCCCCTGGAGATGCTTACCTCTCTAAATCCGTAGGCTGCCTAAAGATTTTTCATTCCTTAATGGTGCTTCAGGAGCCCTGGTGGCACAGTGGTTAAGTGGCTGCTATCCAAAAGGTGAGCAGTTTGAATAATCCAGCAGCTCCTTACAAACCCTATGGGGCAGCTCTACTGTGTCCTATAGGGTTGCTGAGTCAGAATCAACTTGACAGCAATGAGTTTTTTAATGGTGCTTCAAGGAGCCTTGGTGGTGCAACAGTTACGTGCTCGGCAGTTGGAAGGCACTCTGGTGGTGCAGTGGTTAAGCTCTAGACTACTAACTGGAAAGTGAGATTCAAACCCACCAACAACTCCACGGGAGAAACATGCGGCAGTCTGTTTCCGTAAAGATTTACAGGCTTGGAAGCCCTATGGGGCAGCTCTACTCTGTCCTATAGGGTTGCTATGAGTTAGAATCGACAGAAATGAGTTTTTTAATGGTACTTCAAGGAGCCCTGGTGGTGCAATGATTAAGCGCTCAGTGGTTGGAACCCACCCAGGACTCCCAGGAGAAAAACCTGGTGATCTGCTTCTGTAACGATTACAGCCTAGGAAACCCTGTGAGGCAGTTCCACTCTGTCACATGGGGTCACTGAGTCAGAATTGACTCAATGACAACTAACAATAACAACAATGGTGCCTCAAGTTCTGGATCTTTCCTACCTTTAATCCCTAATTCCACTTACATCTACTCTACCCATTCCCTCAACCTACAAAACCATATCATCCTGGATGTCATTCTTTCAGGCCTCTTCTCTATGCTTGGTGACAGAGAAAGCCAATGGCTTCTATGGCAGACTAATTAGTTAGCTAATAATCTCTCTCAGATATCCTCATACTTTGAGGAAGGTGGAAAGGAGATGCCTTTTCAAAGATGCCCTAAGGGCATGTCTGGAATTAGAATTTCACAAGGGGGAGGCATTTTTAAGTAGAGGTCTTTCACCTTCTTTCAAATCTTTAATTAGGTGGCTGCTTACTTTGCCCACTTCTGAGACTGGCCATAGAGACCAGAGAAGGAGATTGTGTGTGTAATGAGATAAGAACTGAGCTAGGCAGTAATTCACTGTTGGATTTTAATTTCCTAGTGCCTCTGGCCTCCATTTGTAAAGAAGAAAAATAAACGTAACAGAAGGCAGCTAATTTCTGGAAATTTAGCTGTAATGACGTACCCTAAAATGCAAATAAAAAAGGAGTGAAAACAAACAACTCAATAGCAGTAACTAATTTATTCTCAAAGTAGTTTTTTTTTTTTAAGTATTCACGGGATTATTGTATCTGTATAAAATATAGCCATTATTATCTCCATTTTATGCGGAAACAGAAAAACACAAGATGGTTGTCAGACTAAAGCAGGGAAATGGGTTGGGGACAAGAGAGGAGGAGGTGATGAAAAAGGAGATAAAGTGTAGGTGCTACCATAGCTCCTGTCTAGATATTTCTTCCACCTTACAAAAGTATAAAAAGCAATCTGCTTTGGCTTGAGGCAAAATCTGAAGGGTGAGAGCCAAAGTGTTCTCTGCCTTTATTTTCTAGTCAAGTGATGAGACGGCCATCTGTCAATTTCCTCTAGAAGTTCTGCCTTTATGAAGAGGCTAGGTGCATTGGTTTTGGAGTCAGATAGACCTGCCTGCCTCTTCTAATTGAGGGATGGGTGACCTGCAGTAACTTACTTAAGCTCTATGAGCCTCAGCATCTTTCAAATGATGATAATTTTAACAACTACAATATTAGCAGTTATTTTGCTAATCAGTAATTGAACTAATACCTATAAAATAAGAAGCTTGGTGTTGACCCATTGTATATGCCCAAGAAATGGTTCTATGATTATTATCTTCTGTGGGCTTCAAGGGGTACCAGATAGAGGCTTATCTTAAAAAAAAAAAAAACAACTGTAGGCTTCCTTTGCCTACAGAATGAAGTAGAAACTCCTCAGTTTTGGTGTATAAGACCCTTCACAATCAAGCCTCAACTCACTCTCCTCTCTATCTTCATCTTCTGCCACACCTCTCCACCTACATGAGGTTCCATCCTCATGATCTCACACTATTTCCACAGGTACTCCTTATAGAATGTCCTTCCTCATCTTCTCTTACAGTCCCTCTAAGACCCAAATTAAAAATTTCTCCTTGGTGAAATACTTTCCCTATGCTCTGTTTTCTGCACTCCCAGTGGATACTAGGTATTTGCTTTAAGACCTCTAGTCAAGAGTCTTTCACACTTTTTTGAATGTGACTCACAGTTAAAAATACATTTTATCCTATGATCTAATACGCACATACATACACATAAAAAATTTCACAAAAAGTTATTATTTTTTGCTATGTGTGATGTCCTCTTTTATTTTCTATTCTTTTCTATCTCATTTCACTTAATACAAATACTGATTGCAACCCATTATATTTATTTCATGTTCCTTTGAAGAAGGTGCACACTGCAGCCTAGAAAAAACAATGTCCTCATCCATATCCTGCCCAGGATGTCAGTCTAGATCCGGGACTTTTGTTCCCTGGTCATCTCTGGCTCTGAATTCTGCTGGAGGTGAGGTGTCCCTAGATCTGTGTCATCTCACTTCCTGCAGTGGTTCTTTTCCTCCTTCTCCAAGTAATCCAGAGCTGGAGAGCTTTAACTTCCACAAAAGATCCCAATAAATTCATGGGTGTGGCAGATTTACTGCAAGCTTCTGGATAATTGTGAAGGGTGGGATTACATGATAGTTCTGAATAGCATATAACTAAATTTAACTTTGGTACTTTCCCATTCTCAAAGAGGCTCTTAACCATTTCTGCCAATTCACACTTCAGCTGCCTGTCAATTGGCCTTTTCCTCTTTCCATTTTCATCTCTTACAGTCACTCCAGCAACTCTAAAAAAATTCCTCCCATTTTATTATGAAGAGTAATTCTTTTGTTTTTAGCCCATAAATCCAAACTCATTGTCTTAGGCTGGGTTCTCTAGAGAAGCAAAACCAGTAAAGTGTATAAATATATATATAGAGAGAGATTATATCAAGGAAACAGCTCACGTGATTGTAGAGGCTAGAATGTCCCAAGTCCGTGGATCAGGATAGAGGCCTCTCCCAAGTCACACAGCCACAGAAGCTGGCAAGCCCAAGATCGGCGGGTCCGAGAGCAGGGCTCCCACTCACAGGCTGTGCAGATCGACAAATCCCAGGTTCAGCAGATAAGCTGACAGCTCAAGTCCCAAGAACAGGAGATGAGACAACAGGAAGCAGCCGCAGGATCCAGAGAGAGCAAAAAGCCAGAACGTCTGCTTATATACAGATGCGGGCCACACCCCCAAGGATACTCCCTTTCATCTGGTTGGCTACTCACAGTATATTCAATCATGGGAGTGATTACATTAAAACACTGAGAATCATGGCCCAGCCAAGTTCACACACAATCTTAACCATCACACTCATCTCTAGGCCTTCCTTTACATATCCAAAGACATGTTAATGTGCTTTATAAATAATAGGCCTCTATCCCAGCTCTCACCCTTTCTCCCTCCACCACTGGGTTCTACAAACAGCTGGGAGAAGAACATATTTATTTCCCCGTTATATATATGAATTATGTTAGAAGGCAGAAGAAGCCAGAGTCAGGGTTTTGTTTTCTTTTGTTTTTGAACATTTTGAACTGAAGTAAAAAAAAGTACACAAATCACAAGTACATAGTACCATGAATTTCCACAGGTGAACACACCCATATAACTAGCACCTAGATCAAGAAAGGAAAGATTACAAGCTCCACAGCTCCCTCCTCCCCAAGGGTAACAACTATCCTGACTTCTAACACCATTATATTAGTTTCCTAGGACTGTCATTTCAAAGTTCCACAAACTAGGCGGCTTACAACAACAGAAATGTGTTGTCTCACAGTTATGGAGGCTAGAATTCCAAATCAACATGTCAGCTGGGCCATGCTCAGAAGTCTCTAGGAGAAGATCCTTTCTTGTCTCTCCCAGTTTCTGGTAGCCCCAGGAGTTCCTTACCTTGTAGATGAATCTTCACATGATTGTCCTTCCTCTACTTCTGTGTCGCTTCTCCTCTTTTATGAAAGTACCACTCAGATTGGATTACTACCAACCACACTCCAGTATGACCTCATGTTAATTTACCTGATAACATATTCAAAGACTCTATTTCCAAACAAATTCACATTCACAGGTACCAGGGGTTAGGACTTACATATATTTTGGTGTTACTGTGAACTTTACATAAATGGAATCATACAGTACATATTCTTTTGTATCTGCTTCTTTCTCTTAATTTATATGTGTGAAATTCATCCATATTATTGACTGTAGTTGTATTTCATTCATTCTCATTACTGTAAAACATTCTGTTGTATGAATATGTTGTTGGGTGCCATCGAGTTGATTCCAACTCATAGCAACCCAATGTGACAAAATAGAACTGCCCCCATAGGGTTTTCTAGTCTATAATCTTTATGGATTGATATCCTAGGCAATAGTGAGCTGAAATGGATTGGTATTGGCCATTTTGAAACAGACAAACATATGGTCGACTATGCCAGGAATGACAAATTGAAGATGAATGGCATCACATTCATCATCAAAAAGAACATTTCAAGATCTATCATGAAGTACAAAATTGTCAGTGACAGGATAATATCCATAAGCCTGCAAGGAAGACCAGTTAATACGACTATTATTCAAATTTACTCACCAACCACTAAGGCCAAAGATGAAGAAATTGAAGATTTTTACCAACCTCTGCAGTTTAAAATTGATTGAACATGCAATCAGAATGCATTGATAATTACTGGTGATTGGAATGCAAAAGTTGGAAACAAAGAAGGATCAGTAGTTGGAAAATACGGTCTTGATGATAGAAATGATGCCAGAGAATGCATGACAGAATTTTGCAAGACCAACATCTTCACTGCAAATATCTTTTTTCCACAACATAAATGGCGACTATACACGTGAACCTCGCAGGATGGGATACACAGGAATCAAATCGACTATGTCTGTGGAAAGAGATGATGGAAACACTCAATATCATCAATCAGAACAAGGCCAGGGGCTGACTGTGGAAGAGACCATCAATTGCTCATATGCAAATCAAGTTGAAGCTGAATAATGCAGGAGCAAGTCCACGAGAGCCAAAGTATAACCTTGAGTATATCCTACCTGAATTTAGAAACCATCTCAAGAATAGATTTGATGCATTGAATACTAATGACCGAAGACCAGACCAGTTGTGGAATGACATCAAGGATATCATACATGAAGAAAGCAAGAGGTCATTAAAAAGACAGGGAAGAAAGAGAAGACCAGAATGGATGTCAGAAGAGACT
Organism: Trichechus manatus latirostris; assembly: GCF_000243295.1. NCBI lineage: Eukaryota > Metazoa > Chordata > Mammalia > Sirenia > Trichechidae > Trichechus > Trichechus manatus. The sequence continues at coordinate 34,767,522 of NW_004443941.1, forward strand.
CTGAAACTTGTTCTTTTTTTTAAAATTGTAGTTTAGATTAAGGTTTACAGAATAAATTAGCTTCTCATTAAACAATTAGTACACATATTGTTTTGTGACATTGGTTGCCAACCCCACGACATGTCAACACTCTCCCCTTCTCGACCTTGGCTTCCCCATTACCAGCTTTCCTGTCCCCTCCTGCCTTCTTGTCCTTGCCCCTGGGCTGGTGTGCGCATTTAGTCTTGTTTTGTTTTATGGGCCTAATCTTTGGCTGAAGTGTGAACCTCAGGAGTGACTTCATTACTGAACTACAGATGGGGTGAGATGAGTGGAGTATCTTAGATGGCCGCTCACAAGCTTTTAAGACTCCAGACACTACTCACCAAAGTAGAATGTAGAACATTTCTTTATAAACTATGTTATGCCATTTGAGCTAGATGTTCCCCGAGACCATGGTCCCCACAGCCCTCAGCCCCGTAATTCAATCCTTCAGGGAGTTTGGATGTGTCTAGGGAGCTTCCAGGACCTTGTGTTGGACAAATTGTGCTGACTTCCCCAGTATTGTGTACTGTCATACCCTTCACAAAAGTTACCACTTATCTATTGTCTAGTTAGTGTTTTTCCCTTCCCACCCTTCCCCTCACTTGTAACTATCAAAGATTGTTACTTTTCGTGTGTAAAACTTTTCATGAGTTTTTTTTCATTTTTTTAAATTGTACTTTAGATGAAGGTTTACAGGACAAACTAGCTTCTTATTAAACAATTAATACACACTGTTATGAGACATTGTTTGCCAACCTCATGACATGTCAACACTCTCCCCTTCTTGACCTTGGGTTCCCCATTACCAGCTGTCCTGTCCCCTCCTGCCTTCTTGTCCTTGCCCCTGGGCTGTTGTTCCCCTTTAGTCTTGTTCTGTTTTATGGGCCTGTCTAATCTTTGGCTGAAGGGTAAACCTCAGGAGTGACTTCATTACTGAGCTAAAAATGTGTCCGGGGCCATAGTCTCAGGATCTCTCCAGTCGCTGTCAGATCAGTAAGTCTGATTTTTTTTTTTTTTTGAGTTAGAATTTTGTTCTACATTTTCCTCCAGCTCTGTGCAGAACCTTCTATTGTGATCCCTGGCAGAGCAGTTGGTGGTAGTAGCCGGGCACCATCTGGTTGTACTTTCTTGTGTCTTTGGTTTTCTTCATTCTCCCTTGCTCCAGATGGGGTGAGACCAGCGGAGTATCTTAGATGTCTGCTCACAAGCTTTTAAGACCCCCAGATGCTACTTATCAAAGTAGGATGTAGAAAATTTTCTTTCTAAACTCTGTTATGCCAGTTGAGCTAGATGTTCCCCAAGACCATGGTCCCTACAGCCCTCAGCCCAGTAATTTGATCCCTCAGAGAGTTTGGATGGTCTATGGCACTTTCATGACCTTGCCTTCATCAAGTTGTGCTGGCTTCCCCATATTGTGTACTGTCTTACCCTTCACTAATGTTACCACTTATCCGTTGTCTACTTAATGTTTTTCCCTCCCCACTCCTCCCCTCCCTCGTAACCATCAAAGATGGTTTCTGTTTGTGTGTAAATCTTTTCATGAGTTTTTAGAGTAGTGGTCTCATACAATATTTGTCCTTTTAGGATTGACATATTTCACTCAGCATAATGCCCTCCAGATTTATCCATGTTGTGAGATGCTTTGCAGATTCATTATTGTTCTTTATCATTACATAGTATTCCATTGTGTGTATGTATCATAGTTTGTTTATCCATTCATCTGTCGGACACTTAAGTTGTTTCCATCTTTTTGCTATTGTGAACAATGCTGCAATGAACATGGATGTGCATATGTCTATTCATGTGATGGCTCTTATTTCTCTAGCATATATTCATAGGAGTGAGATTGCTGGATCATATGGTATTTCTATTTCTAGCTTTTTAAGGAACCATCATATTATTTTCCAAAATGGTTGTACCATTTTGCATTCCCACCAGCAGCACATAAGAGTTCCAATGTCCCTGTAACCTCTCCAACATCTGTCATTTTCTGTTTTTTTGATTAGTGCCAGTGATGTTGGGGTGAGATGGTATCTCATTGTGGTTTTCATATGCATTTCACTAATGGTTACTGATCGTGAGCATTTCCTCATGTGTCTGTTAGCTGCTTGAATGTCTTCTTTGGTGAAGTGTCTGCTCATATCCTTTGCCCATTTTTTAATTGGATTATATGTCTTTTTACTGTAGAGGCGTTGGATTTTCCTGTAGATTTTAGAGATTAAAACTTTGTCAGATTTGTCATAGCCAAAAATTTTTTCCCAGTCTGTAGGTTCTCTTTTGACTCTTTTGCTGAAGTCTTTTGATGAGCTTAAGTGTTTAATTTTTAGAATATCCCAGTTATCTAGCTTATCTTCTGGAGTTTGTGTGTTGTTACTTACGGTTTGTATCCTGTTAATGCCATGTATTAGAGCCTCTGGCACTGATCTTATTTTTTCTTCTATGATAGTTATAATGTTTGGTTTTATATTTAGGTCTTTGACCCATTTTGAATTAGTTTTTGTGTATGGTGTGGGGTATGGGTCTTGTTTCATTTTTTTGCAGATGGACTCCAGTTTTGCCAACACCATTTGTTAAAAAGACTGTCTTGTTCCCATTTGATGGACTTTAGGCCTTTGTTGAAGATCGAATGACCGTAGGTAGATGGATGTACATCTGGGTTCTCAATTCTGTTCCATTGGTCAATGCGTTTGTTGTTGTACCAGTACTAGTCTGTTTTGACTATCGTAGCCGTATAACAGGTTCTGAGGTCAGGTACTGCGAGTTCTCCTACTATATTTTTCTTCAACAGCCCTTTATTTATCTGGGGCCTCTTCCCTTTCCATATAAAGTTAATGATTAGTTTTTCCATCTCTTTAAAGAATGCTGTTGGTGTTTGGATAGGAATTGCATTGCATTTGTAGATTGCTTTGGATAGAATTGACATTTTCACAATGTTGAGTCTATTCATGAGCATGGTATGTTTTCTTTTATATAGTTCTCTTTTGGTTTCTTGCAGTAGTGTTTCTAGTTTTCTTTGTATAGGTCTTTTACATTCCTGGTTCATTTATTCCTGACTATTTTATTTTTTTAGGGGCTATTATAAATGGAAACCGTGATGTCATAGTGGTTAAGAGCTACAGCTGCTAACCAAAAGGTCGACAGTTTGAATCCACCAAGAGCTCCTTGGAAACTCTATGGGGCAGTTCTACTCCATCCTATAGGATCTCTATAAGTCTGAATTGATTCAATGGCAACAGGTTATGAATGGTATTGTTTTCCTGTTTTCCTTTTAGTCGTTCTCTTTATAGGTGTATAGGAATCCAACTGATTTGTATATGTTTATCTTATATCCTGCTACTTGACTGAATCTATTAGTTCCACAAGCTTTTTTGTGGAATCTTTTGGGTTTTCTATGTATAGTATCATATCATCTGCAAATAGGACAGTTTTACTTCTTTGTTACCAATTTGGATGCCTTTTATTTCTTTTTCTTGTCTTATTGCTCTAGCTAGGACTTTCAGCACAATGTTAAATAGGAGTGGTGATAAAGGGCATCGTTGTCTTGTTCCTATTCTCAAGGGGAATGTTTTCAGCCTCTCTCCATTAAGAATGATGTTGGCTGTTGGTTTTGTATAGACACTCTTTATTACGTGGAAGAATTTCCTTTCTATGCCTACTTTATTGATAGTTTTTATAGGAATGGGTGTTGTACTTTGCCGAATGTCTTTCCTGCGTGAATTGAGATGATCCTATGATTTTTTTATTTATGTGGTGGATTACATTGATTGATTTTCTAATGTTGAACCATCCTTGCATATATGGTATGAGTCCACTTGGTTGTGGGTTTTTTTTTTTTTTTTAATATGATGCTGAATTCTATTGGCTAGAAATTTGGTGAGAATTTTTGCATCTATATTCATGAGATATATTGGTCTGTAATTTTTTTTGTGGTGTCTTTGCCTGGTTTTGCTATCAGGGTTATGCTGGCTTCATTGTATGAATCCAGAAGTATCCTTTCCATTTCTGTGTTCTGAGATAGCTTGAGTAGTGCTGGTGTAAGCTCTTCTCTGAATATTTGTTAGAATTCTACAGTGAAGCCATCTGGGCCAGGGCTTTTTGATGGGAGGTTTTTATTATTATTATTATTATTACCTTTTCAATCTCTTCTCTTGTTATGAGTCTGTTCAGATTTTCAACTTCAGTTTGTGTTAGTTTGGATAAGTAGTATGTTTATAGAAATTTGTCCATTTTCTCTAGCTTTTCAAGTTTGTTGGAGTATAGTTTTTCATAGTACTCTGTTATGATCCTTTTATTTCAGTTGGGTCTGTTGTAGTGACCCCATTTCATTTCTTATTTGGGTTATTTGCATCTTCTCTTGTTTTTCTTTTTTCAGTTTGGCCAATGGTTTGTCGATGTTGTTGATCCTTTCAAAGATCCAACTTTTGGTTTTTTGATTCTTTCTATTGTTTTTCCAGTCTTTATTTCATTTATTTCTCCTTTGATCTTTATTATTTCCTTTCTTCTGGTTGCTGTAGGCTTGTTTTGATGTTCTTTTTCTATTTGTTCGAATTGTGTAGCCAATGTTTCGATTTTGTCCCTTTCTTCTTTTTTGATGTGTGCATCTATTGCTATAAATTGACCTCTGAGCACTGCCTTTGCTGTATCCCAAAGCTTTTGGTATGTTGTGTTTTCATTCTTCTTTCAGTCTAGGAATTTTTTTATTCCATCTTTGATTTCTTCTAGTACCCAGTGGTTTTTAAGCGGGGAGTTATTCAGTTTCCAAGTATTCTTTTTCCTTGCTCTTCCTGTTGTTAATTTCTACTTTTATGGAGTTGTGATCAGAGAAGATAACTTTGTATTATCTCAGTGTTTGGATTTTGTTGAGGTTGCTTTGTAGCCTAAGACGTGGTCTCTTCTGGAGAACTTTCCATGTGTGTTGGAAAAGAGTGTGAACTTTGCAGCTGTCGGGTGGAGGGTTCTGTATATGTCCATGAGGTCAAGTTGGCTGATTGTGGCGTTTAGATCTTCTGTATTTTTGTTGAACTTCTTTCTAGATGTTCTGTCCTTTACAGAGAGTGGTATATTGAAGTCTCCTACTATTATTGTGGAACTGTCAATTTCTCTTTTTGGTGCTATTAGAGTTTTTTTTTAATGTATTTTGGAGCCCTGTCATTGGGTAGGTAGATATTTATTACGATTATGTCTTCATGAAGAATTGTCCTTTCAATCATTATGTAATTCCCTTCTTTGTCTTTTGTGGTGGATTTTGTTTTAAAGTCTATTATATCTGAGATTAGTATTGCAACTCCTGCTCTTTTTTGGTAGCTGTTCCTTCTATTTTTTAATTAAGTCTTTGTTTCTAAGGTGTGTTTCTTGTAGACAGCATTTTGATGGATCCTGTTTTTTTAATCCATTCGCTCACTCTCTGTCTCTTTATGGGTGCATTTAGGCCATTTATGTTCAGTGTAATTATTGATAGGTGTGAGTTTATTGCTGTCATTTTGTAGTGGTTTTTTTTTTTTTTTTTTGTGGTGCTGACGTTTTCTTTGTTCCTCTTACTCTCCTGTGCTGAATTCCTTTTGTTTGTGGATTTGTTTGTTTCTTTCATTTTTATAGATTTTGTGTTAACTTACACTTTATGCTTTTCTTCATTTTGATGAGTAGTTTTGTTAACTTTCTTTGTGGTTACCTTGAAATTTACCCGTATCTTCCTAAGTTTAACCAGTCCTTTATTACTTGGTATTGCCTTGCCTTCCTCTCCATTTGAAAGTTCTATACCTACACCGTTTATTCCCTCTTTTATTGTTTCTCCTCTGTATGTGACTTTTTGTTTTTCTTGAGCTGCTCAGAATTCTTTCTGTTGTCTTTGGTTTTAGCAAGTGTGATTATGATATGCCTTGTTGATTTTCTTTTGGGATCTATCTTATATGGGGTTTATTGAGCTTCTTGGATGGCCAGCTTTTCATCTTTCATGATATTTTCTGTTAGCAATTCTTCAATGATCCTGTGTATGTTTTCTGTTTTCTCCCCCTGTTCTGGAACTCCGATCACTTGCAAATTTTTGCGTTTGATTTTATCCACATCATTCTCAGGGCTTCTTCACTTTTCTTAGTTCTTTTCTCTGATATTTCCTCAAACAAGGTGGTATTCAAGGGTTTGTCTTCAATTTTTCTGATCCCATTCTCCATTGTTTCAAATCTGCTCCTCAAACCTTTTATGACACTGTCCATTTCTGAAATCTTGTTTATGTTTTGGATTTCTAATTGCCTTTTTCATATGATTTCTAGTAGTGAGTTTATTTTTACATTTTGTTCCTGTGTTATTATCCTGAATTCTTCCACTGTTTTGTCTGTCTTTTTCATGATTTTAATTGTCTTTTCCATAATTTTGTCTATTTTTTCTTCATTTTTGTCTTCTTTTTCCTTCATCTCTTGGATAGCCAAGAATACTAGAGATTTGCATTCCCTATTAGGTAGTTTCAGTGCCTTTTCTTTTACTGAAAGGTTATCTGGTTTTTTATTTTGGACACCTACTGGAACCATCCTGTGAATTTTTTAAAATATGTTTTGATATTGTCTGCTGTCTTCAGACATGCAGTAATTATTTTTTTAATCAGTTGATTGTAGATTTGTTTGTTTCATCCTGATTTTTTGTTTTATTAGGTTATGTTTGAGCACGCAGGCTGGGCATTCTTTGTTGTTTGCTCATCTCTGGGCATGATACTTCTCACCACCTTGTCCAATGGGCAGGGCCAGTTGCTCAGCTATGATCCAGCAGGGCAGGTCCAGCGGAAGAGGAGGGCCTGGGATGGGCCACTTGCAGCACCTACGGTGGCTGACAGGGCTGGGGGGAGGTGCAGGTCAGGTTCTGGTAGACCATGCCTGTGCTGCTCAGGGGTGCAACGCCCAGTGCATTGTGCAGATAGTCAGGAGGGAAGGGGGAGGATGTGATGCATGGAGCTAAGTGGGTGTAAGAAAGAAGAGAAAGAGGAGAGAGAAACAGAGGACAAAAAAAAGTGCTGAGTGAGCCTGCCATTGGAGTGGTGCAGACTTGGGGAAGACATGTACCAGTGGCTTTCTAGCCAGGCAGTTCAGCACAGCCCATGAAAAAGGGACAGATATGGCACACGCAGCTAGGTGGGTGGGAGAAAGGAAAGAAAGGAAGGGAGAGAGAGATAAGAAACTAGATTTTAAAAAAAGGCATACACTGCCAGGTGGTTGGGAGAAGGGAAAGGAACAAAGGTGGAGATAGACAAGAAACTGAGAGGAAAAAGAAAAAGATGGCCAAGTGGTTGGGAGGAAGGAAAGGAAGGAAGGTAGGGAGAGACAAGAAACTGAGCAAAAAAGAAGAGAAAAAAAATTCCCCAAGGGAGCCCACTGGAAGCAGGTCTCCAGCCAAGTGGCATTGCACAGCCTGTCAAGAAGGAGTGGAGATGGCACACGGAGCCAGGTGTTCAAGAGAAGGGTAAGGAAAGAGGGCAGACAGAGATAAGAAACCAAGAAAGAAAAGACAAAAAATAAATGCTCTGAGGGAGCCCCCTAGCATGGTGGCACAGACCAGGTTAGGGGCTTCCTAGCTGAGCAGCACTGCACAGCCTACCAAGAAGGAGCAGAGCTAGCACATGGCACCAGGTATCTGGGAGAAAGGAAAGGAAGGGAGATAGAGAGAGACAAGAAACCAAGAAAAGAAAGAAATAATGTGTTGAGGGAGCCCTCTGGCTTTGCAGTGCATTCTGGGGAAGGGACTCCCCAGCGAGCAGTGCTGCACAGCCCATCTAGAAGGAGCAAAGATGGCACACAGTGCCAGGTGTTCAGGAGAAAAGAAAGGAAGGATGGTAGAGAGAGACAAGAAACTGAGAAAAGAAAAATAAATAAAAAGCCCCAAGGGAACCCAATGGGAGAAGAAATCAAAACAAGCAACAACAGCAAAAAAAAAAAAAAAAAAATGACACTGAAGGATCTGGCTGGTGTGGGGGGCAAATCCAAGCAACAAGGAGCCGATGTCTCCCTGGCTGAGTGACTGCGGCCTGCCAGAAAGTGGCAGAGGCTGAGCAGGGGGAAGAAGGGTGGGGGGTGGGAAAGCATGTATCGCTGGTTACTAGGTGCTTTGTTTCCTGCTGGGAGCTCTATGAAGCTACCTTCTCATACTCCCTGTCTGATGTTCTTGGTGGCTGAGAGGTGTCCAAGATGGTGAATCTGTGCTCTGTTAGCTGATGGGGGACCTCCAACTCCTTAGCTCTCTGTTCTCTCTCAGTTTCTTCTTCCATTCAGTGCTTGGTTGAGTACTTTATCCCTTCATTTACACTTAGGGTTCCAGGATTAACGTTTATCTCTGTTTTACTTTGTTTGGTCTTTGCTGTGGAAGATGGCTGTCTATATAGAGTCACGTTGGCTCCTGAAACTTGCTCTTGAATGTCAAGTAGCTAAAGAGAAATGAAGAAATGTTGAACTGAACAGAAGATTTCAAAGGGCAGCTCCTGAAGATATAAAGTATTATAATGAAATGTGCAAAGACCTAGAGTTAGAGAACCAACAGGGAAGAACACGCTTGGCATTTCTCAAGCTGAAAAAACTGAAAAAAAACTTAAGTCTCAAGTTGCAATACTGAAGGGTTCCATGGGCAAAATACTGAATGTTTCAGGAAGCATCAAAAGAAGATGGAAGGAATACCCAGAGTTGCTGTACCAAAAAGAATTGGTCAATGTTCAATCATTTCAGGAGGTAGCATATGATCAAGAACCAATCAAGGAAGAAGTCCAAGCTTCCCTGAAGGCATTGGTGAAAAACAAGTCTGCAGGAATTGATGGAATACCAATGGAGATGTTTCAACAAAAGGATGCAGCACTGGAAGGGCTCACTTATCTATGCCAAGAAATTTGGAAGACAGCTACCTGGCCAACCGATTGGAAAAGATCCGTTTTTATGCTTATTTCAAAGAAAGGTGATCCAACAGAATGGATAAGTTATCAAACAATATCATTAATATCACACAAAAGTAAAATTTTGCTGACGAGATTCAAAAGCAGTTGCAGCAGAACATCGATAGGAAACTGCCAGAAATTCAAGTCGGATTCAGAAGAGGATGTGGAATGAGGGATAGTATTGCTGATGTAAGATGGATCCTGGCTGAAAGCAGAGAATACCAGAAAGATGTTTACCTGTGTTTTACTGACTATGCAAAGGCATTTGACTGTGGGGATCATTGTGGATAATGGATATTATCCATTATGGATAACATTGCAAAGAATGGGAATTCCAAAACAGTTAATTGTGCTCATGAGGAACCTGCACATAGATCAAGAGACAGCTGTTCAAACAAAACAAGAAGATACTGCATGGTTTAAAGTCAGGAAAGGTGTGTGTCAGGGTTGTATCCTTTCACCATACTTATTCAATCTGTATGCTGAGCAAATAATCCAGGAAGCTGGACTATATGAAAAAGAACACGGCATCAGGATTGGAAGAAGGCTCATTAACAACCTACTTTATTCAGATGACACAACCTTGCTTGCTGAAAGTGAAGAGGACTTGAAACACTTACTGAGGAAGATCAAGGACTACAGCCTTCAGTATGGATTACACCTCAATATAAAGAAAACAAAAATCCTCCCAACTGGACTGATAACGGAGCCCAGATGGCACAGTGGTTAAACATTCAGCTATTAATCAAAAGATCTGCAGTTCAAATCCTCCAGCTGCTCCTTGGAAACCATATGGGGCCGTTCTACTCTGTCCTTTAGTGTCTCTATGAGTTGGAATCAACTCGACAGCAACGGGTTTGTTTGTTTGTTTTGGACCAATAGGCAACATCATGATAAATGGAGAAAAGATGAAGTTGTCAAGGATTTCATTTTACTTGGATCCACAATCAACACCCATGGAAGAAGCAATCAAGAAATCAAACGACATATTGCATTGGGCAAGTCTGCTGCAAAAGACCTCTTTCCAACGTTAAAAAGCAAAGATGTCACTTTAAGGACTAAGGTGCACCTGATCCAAGCCATGGTGTTTTCAATCGCCTCATATGCATGCGAAAGCTGGGCAATGAATAAGGAAGACTGAAGAAAATTGATTCCTTTGAATTATGGTGTTGGCGAAGAATGTTGTGTACACCGTGGATTGCCAAAAGAATGAACAAATTTGTCTTGGAAGAAGTACAGCCAGAATGCTCCTTAGAAGCAAGGATGGTGAGACTTCATCTCACCCACTTTGGATTTGTTATCAGGAGGGATCTGTCCCTGGAGAAGGACATCATACTTGCTAAATTCGAGGGTCATTGGAAAAGAGGAAGACCCTCCACGAGATGGATTGACACACTGGCTGCAACAATGGGCTGAAGCATAACAACGGCATGAGTATGGTGCAGGAACGGGCAGTTTTTCTTTCTGTTGTACATAGTGTCACTATGAGTTGGAACCAACTCGACGGCACCTAACAACAAGAACAATCTTTGTGGAAGCAGATTGCCAGGTCTTTCTCCCACAGAGCCACTGGTTGGGTTCGAACTGCCAACCTTTCGGTTAACAGCCACTCACCAAACTGTTAAACCACCAGGGCTCCTTATTATATGCATATGCCATAAATGATTTATCTACTCTACTGTTGATGGACATTTGAGTAATTTCCAGTTTTTGAATACTACAAATAGCGCTGCTATGAACATGCTTGTACATGTCTTTTGGTGAACACATGGACACATTTCTGCTGGGTATATACCTAGGAGTGGAATTTGGATTGTAAGGTAAGCATATGTTCAGCTTTAGTAGATATGCCAAACAGTTTTCCAATGCCTTTGTATCCAATTCAGGTTTTTAAAAACAATGTCTTTCTTTAATATATACAAACAACACTTGGTTTGTATTTTAACCCCATTTGAACTTAGAGAATATGTTCATATGTCTATCTGCCCCACTGTGAGCTCTTTGAGGATACCGTCCAACCCACTGGTCTTTGCATTAAATGTATATTCCGCAGTGGATGCTCAATAAATATTTGTTGTATAATTGAACAAATGAACTTACAGGAGATCCACAATTTGCCCTGAGGTATAAGGTAGATGTGCAGTTCTTTGAGACTCTAGCTTTGCTGTTAGTAAATGCTGTTTTCTTTCATCCAAAAATTTAGAACACACTTGCATGACTTTGCAACCTCTTTACAATATCCAAGCCAACCAACTGTTTAAACCGAAAGCCTATCACTTAAATTTCCTGGCTCTGGTCCAGAATATCTCCCCTGGCTCAGACATGGCTTAGGGATTTCCATCTCCATTTAGTGATGGTATGCGTGATGGATAAGATGCAATATGCCTTGAGATGGGATAATTAAATGCATACTGGTAATAAGAGATGGGGAGTATAATGAAATAAAGGCTACGTAAGATGTAAGAAGGAATGCTGTCATGGGATAAGCAGTTAGTGAGATACAGGCTGGTTGAGATGCAGTGAAGACACGGGAGGAATTTTGAGAAAGGAATCTTTTTACCAAAGCTTTAGCTTTAGCTTTAACTGAAACCTGGCTTTTCCTTGTAGCCCTCTTAAGTCATCACTTTTAATTCTCGTTTTTTTCCATGCCTCTCAGAATCCAAAGGAAACATCAGGTTCTCCTTCATTTCCACTGTCTGTCCACTGCTTTTCCAATCTCATTAAAAATTCCTGCTTCCATGAGGCTTAGGCCATATAACTGGATCACTTGCTGTCTCTTCTCATTGCAATCATATGAACTTCTTGTCACCTTTTCTTGTTCGTTAAAGACTTTGGCAACCGGCTTTCAGAATTCCTCACCCTTTAACTCCTGTCATCCTAGAAGACATCACCCCACCCCACCCCCATGTGAGATTACTCAACCAACATGCTAGACCTTCCTCTTCTATGACTTTCCCCTCCCAATCGTTTTTACCCGTCCACTCAAGAGCACACCTAAATTGTGTAACTCACTTTAAACTCTCTATTTCTGAGATTAAATTCAGACATCCTACTCTCAAACCACAACCCTCTACATTTCTACCTTACTTACCTAATGACTCCTAATTACCAGTTCTTTTACCTTTGAGCCCAATATTTCTACCTATTTATTAGCCCCTCCTATCTTGATTTCCCTTCACACCCAGTTTAGATTACATCATCCATCCTTGAAGACTCTCTCTTTCCAATAGCTGAAACTCTCATGGCCCACAGTATCACACAAGTCAATTTAGGCAATGGCATTTAGTGAAGAATACATATCCATCATACAAATGAAAAAAGTGTAATGAGAGATGAAGTCTATAATTAAAGAAAGACTACCCTAATGAGATGCAGGGAGAAAATAAGACATGAGACATGAGTTATGAAATGAGATATAGCAGCTGGATGTAACTTCCTGGCAAAACTCCAAGCTTAGATTGTCTTTAATTTTCTACTTTTTCTGCAGATACATTCAGGTTACTGGAGAAAACAATTTGGCAGATAGGTATGTTATTAGTTCATAATAACAAGTTTTAGCAAAAATATTTAGAACCAAATGATAAGAAAACCCTACATACCAAAACCTGTGGCATGCAACAAAAGCAAATCTTGAAGGGAATTCTTATAGCCTTAAATCCTTATGTTAGAAAAGAAAAAAAGGCTGAAAATTAATAAGTTACTCTTCTAGTTTAAGAAGCAAGAAAAAGAAAAACAGAGTAAACCTCAAGTTAATAAATAAGTCTAAAAGTATACATCAATGAAATAAAAAACAAAAAATACAATAGAGTAAATTAACAAGCTTGAAGTTGGTTTTAAAAAGAGTAACAAAATAGACAAAAGTCAAGCAATACTGATCGAGAAAATAGTAACATAAATAATTTAATTAATTAAAATAAAGACATAAGCACACAAATGCTTATAGGAGCTTTATTCATAATTGCCAAAACCTGAAGCCAACCAAGATATCCTTCAATTGATGAATGGATAAACAAACTATGGAATATCCATACAATGGAATATTGTTTAGTGGTAAAAAGAAATGAGCTACAAGCCACAAAAAGGTGTGGATGAATCTTAAATGCGTATCACTAAATGAAAGAAGCAAGTCTGAAAAGGCTATATACTGTATGATTACAAAGACAAACTATAGAGACAGTCAAATGATCAGTGGTTGCCAGAGGTTTGGGGTGAGGTGAAAAGTGGTTGAATAGGTACAGCACAGGTGATTTTTTAGGGCAGTGAAACTATTCTATATGATACTGTAATTGTGGCTACATGACAGTATTCATTTGTCAAAACCCACACAACTTCACAGTACAGAGAGTGAACTGTCTTAGGCTGGGTTCTGAAGAGAAGCAAAACCAGTAAAGCATGTAAGTATATAGAGAGATTTATATCAAGGAAACAGCTCATGCAATTGTAGAGGCTAAAACGTCCCAAGTCTGTAGATCAGGGTAGAGGCCTCTCTCACTTCACACAACCACGGAAGCTGGCGAACCCAAGGTAGGCATGTTTGAGAGGGACTCCTGCTCACAGGCTGTGAAGGTCAACGAATTCCAAGATCAGCAGACAAGACTGCAAGGTTTCTCCTGATTCACATAGCTGCAGGGGCTGGCGAACCCAAGATCAGCAGGTCAGGGAACCGGACTCTTGCTCACAGGCTGTGAAGATCGATGAATTCCAAGATCAACAGGTAAGCTGCTACCTCAAGTCCCAAGAACTGGAGGTGAGACAAGAGGCAGCTGTTAAGTCTGGAACAAGCCAAAAACTTTGGCAAGGTGAGCAGCAGAAAATAACCAGCAGAAGTCAGGGAGATGAAGCTGAGGGAGCAGTGAGCTGCCACAGGCCCCGCCCTCACCATTACCACTCAGCAGATTCCATCATGGGGGTAATCGCATATCAAATTTCAACAGGGAAGTGATCACAACATTATACAACTGCTAAAACACTAAGAATCATGGCCTAGCCAAGTTGACATACAATCTTAACCACCACTTGAACCTTAATGTACTTAAATTAAAAAAAAAATCATTTAGGAGATTGGGGGACCTCAAGATGGAATGAAGAATGTGACAAAACAATGTAAGTATATGACAAATGTATGAAACAACCTCACTGAAGGAGGTTGGAGGAAAAAAAAGATGCTGACCTAAATGACTTTGGAAGTGAATGGAGTCTGTAAAACTAAAGGTAAAAGAAACTGTACTCTAGTTGATAAAGTTATATTTCACAGGAGCATGTGATAACAATTTTGATACTGCTATACATGTTTGGAGCCCTGGTGGTGCAGTGGTTAAGAGCTACAGCTACTAACCAAAAGATCAGCAGTTCGAATCCACCAGCTGCTCCTTGGAAACCTTATGGGGCAGTTCTACTCAGTCCTATAGGGTCACTATGAGTTGGAATTGACTCCATGGCAACAGGTTTGTTAGTATTGAATTATAACCCAAAGCATAAAATAAATATCCATGAGTCTGTATTGATATGAATAAATGAATGAATAAATAAATAAGGGCAAGGAGACAAATCTCTCATGCAGAATTCCAAATAAATTATGTAGATACTCTACTCATGAGAAGGGGAAGCATAACTCCCCACTCTTTTAATTGTAGGCTGCATATAGTGAAGTGCTTAATATAGAAAGGGAGAGAGGAGAATAGCTTTAGAGTGGAGAAACTTTATAAACACTAATTCAGCCAGGTGGTCAAGGGCAGCATCACAGTGACAAGTCATGTTGATAGTATGTACCCTGGATATGATGTGATGAAAATGGCAATTTACCTCTCTGGTCTTCCTCCTCAAAACCCATAACCCTAGTCTTTTAACTTATTGATAAAAAGACAACCCAATTTAAAACCACTGGCAAAGGATCTGAGTAAATGTTTCTCCAAATACGATAAACAAATGACCAATCAGCACATGAAAGAAGCTCAACATCATTAGTCATTAGGAAAATACAAATTAAAATGACAATGAGATGGCACTTGACACTCATTAACCAAAAAAAACAAACCCAAGAGGTGGAGCCAACATGGTTCTCTAGATAGACACATCATGCCATCCCTCTGCAGCAAAGACCTGAAAAACTAAGTAAAACAGATACAAACATCAATCCTGGAACCCTAAGCATCAAATGAATGGACAAAGAACCAGATCAAACACTGAATGAAAGAAGAAACTGAATAAAAACAGAGAACAATGAGAGATACAGAGTGAAGGTCACCTGTCAACTAACACAGCACAGCTTTGCCATCTTAAATCACAGCCAGAAATGACCCCAGACAAGGAGTACAGGAAGGCAACTCCACAGAGCTCCCAACAGGAGACAGAGTATCCAGTAATCAGAGAAACATGTTTTCCCACCTCTCACCCTTCTGCCCTGCATGCCACTCCTAGCCCTTCCTGTGCCACTTAGCTAGAGAGCTACTGACCTGCTATCATCCAGGGTCCACCCCACCCCTACCCACCAGATCTTGCCATGCCATTTTTTCCCCTTTCTTCCTTTTCTTTTACTCTCCCACGTAGCACTGTACACCACCCCACCCCCTCCTGACAGGCAATGCTGTGCCATTCTGTTAGAGAGCTACTGGCCTGCCATCACCCTGGGTCCACCCCACCCCACCCCACCCACTGGTTCCTGCTGTGCCATTTTTTCCCGTCTTCCTTTTATATCTCTCTCCCACATATGCCACCACATCCCTTCTCAACAGGCTGCGCTGTGCCACTTGTCTATAGAGCTACCAGCCTGCCATCAACCTGGGTCCACTCCACCCCCACCCACCAGCTCCTGCCACACCTTTTTTTAAGCCTTACTTCCTTTTCTTTCTCCCTCCCACTGAGCCCTGTATGGCACCTCTACCCCTTCCCACTAGGCCATGTCATACTGCTGTGGGTAGAGAGCTACTGGCCCACAGCCAGCATGGGTCCAACCCACCCCCAACAGCAGCCTCCTGCCTCACCATTTTTTCCCATTCCACCTTTTCTTTCTCCCTCTAACCTAGCCCTGTACCCTACCTCTACCTCTTTCTGGTGGGCCATGTTGTGCCACCTTGACTAAAGAGACTTTGGCAGGCCAACAACCCAGGTCTTCCCCACCCCCACCCACCAGCTCATGATACATCATTTTTTCCTTTCCTCCCTTTCTTTGTCCCTCCCACCTAGCTATGTACAACACATCACTCCCCTCAAACCAGCCCCCAGGTCTCCCTGCCCCCACCCACCAGCTACCCTGTTTTTTCTTTTCTTTCTCTCTCTTTTCTTTTCTATGTTCCCTCTACCTAGACCTGTATAACTCCCCCCATTCCTAACAGTCCCTGCAGTGCTGCTGCAGCTGGACCATTCTTGGCTCAGGCCCTCCACTGCACTGGGCTCACAATGCCCCTCCCCTCCTGCCACTTGACCAACTTCTGAATGGAGGGAAGCAAGCCTGTATCACTCCCCATCTGACACTCTGTCCTCTCCAGTGAGGGGCTGTGAATGCTTCCACATCACTAGACCAACACCAGGAGGCAGACAGCACCTGCCTAGTCCGTCCTCAGCCACCTTGCCAAACCAGTGTACAGTGAAGCGGGCTTGTCCTGCCTGCTGCTGCCCTACCCACCCACACAAGGTGGTAAGAGCTATTATTCCCACAAATGAGCAAGTAGCAAATCACACCTGGCCCACCCACACTGACATATCAAAACAAAACAAAGAAGCAAGATGAAACAAATGAACACACTATTGATAAATACAGAAAATAGTATCTTAATGTCGCAGAGACAGCAAACCATATCAAAGCATATAAAAAAGCAGGACAAAATGGCTCCAGCAAGTGACCAAAATAAAGAAACAGATGATCTTCCACTAGAAGAAAAAGAAGGAGAACTTCCTGATATGAATTCAAAAGACTAATATTGAGGGCTCGCCAAGAGATTAGGAAAGAGATCAAGGAAAACACAAACAAAACCAAGGAAAAAATACACAAAATCATGGAAAATACAGACAAAACCAACAAAAAAAAATAGTCAAAATCAGAATAACACAGACACAGCGATAGAAGAATTCAGGAAAATAATACAAAAACAAAAAGTCAAAATAAATAAACAATTAGAAATCACACAAAAAGAGCAACTAGAAATCCAAAAGATAAAGAAAATTTCAGAAACAAACAATGCAATAGAAGGTTTTGGGAGCAAATTGGAAACGATGAAAAACAGAATCAGCAAGACTGAATGCAAATCCATGGATGCCATTTTGAGGAAAAGTCACAGAAAAGAATGAAGAAAATGAAGAAAACCTAAGAATTATGTGCAACACAATCAAGGGCAAAAATTTGCGTGTCATCGGAGTTCCAGAACCAGGGGAGAAAATGGAAAACACGAAGAAGATTGTTGAAGATTTCCTGGTAGAAAAATTCCCAAGTATCAGGAAAGAAGAAAAGCTGACCATTTAAGAAGTTCAACCAACCCCATAAACGATAGACCCCAAAAGAAAGTCACCACGACATATCATAATCACACTTGCCAAAACTAAAGACAAAGAAAGAATCCTGAGAGCAGTTTAAGAAAAATGAAAAGCCACTTACAAACAGGAAACAATAAGACTAAGCTCTGACTACTCAGCAAAAACTATGCAGGCAAGAAGGCAATGGGATGACATATATAAAACTTTCCAAGAAACAACTGCCAACCAAGAATAATATATTCTGCAAAAGTCTCTCAAATACAATGATGAAATTAGGACATTTCCATATAAACAGAAATTAAGAGAATTTGTAAAAAACAAATGAAACTCATAAGAAATATTAAAGGGAGTCATCCTTCAGTAACAGAACCGACAACATCAGACAACAACTGGAGTCTTGGCCATGGAACAGCATCAGCCAGACAGGAACCTAGGTAAAGATCTTTCAGTAATAAAACAAAGCTAAAAGACTTAAAACAGGGAAACAGACGCCAATCTTTAAATGACGACAGTGTCAAAACAATAAAAGGGGAAATAAATGATGTAGGTATAGAACTTTCAAGTGGAGAGGAAGTCAAGGCAATATCAAATTAAAAAAAAAGACTCATTCAAACTTGGGAAGATAAGGGTAAATGTCAAAGTTACTTCAAAAAAAGTTAACATATCTACTCATCAGAAATAGACAATAGATAAGTGGTAACTTTGGTGACGGGTAAGACAGTATGCAATTCTGGGGAAGCCAGCACAACTTGATGAAGACAAGGTCATGAAAGCTCCATAGCCACATCCAAACTCCCTGAGGGATCAAAATGCTGGGCTGGGGGCTGAAGGGACCATGGTCTCGGGGAAAATCTAGCTCAATTGGCATAACATAGTTTATAAAGAATATGTTCTACATTCTACTTTGGTGAGTAGCATCTGGGGTCATAAAAGCTTATGAGCAGCCATCTAAGATACTCCACTGGTCTCACCCTGCCAGGAGCAAGAGAGAATGATGAAAACCAAAGACACAAGGGAAAGATTAGTCCAAAAGACTAATGGACCACAACTACCACAGCCTCCAACAGACTGAGTCCAGCACACCTAGATGGTGCCTGGCTATCGCCACTTACTGCTTTGACAGGGATCACAATAGAGGGTCCCGGACAGAGCTAGAGAAAAATGTAGACCAAAATTCTAATAAAAAAAAAAGACCAGACTTACTGGTCTGACAGAGACTGGAGAAACCCCAAGAGTATGACCCCCAGACATACTTTTAGCTCAGTAATGAAGTCACCCCTGAGGTTTACCCTTCAGCCAAAGATTAGACAGGCCCATAAAAGAAAACAAGACTAAATAGGCACACCAACCCAGGGGCAAGGATGAGAGGGCAGGAGGGGACTGGAAAGCTGGTAATGGGAAAACCAAAGTCAAGAAGGGGAGACTGTTGACATGTCATGGGGTTGGCAACCAGTGTCACAAAACAATATGTGTATTGTTAATGAGAAGCTAGTTTGCTCTGTAAACCTTCATCTAAAGTACAATAAAAAACATCTACTCATCAGAATAAAAAAGAAGAAAAACATAAAGTCTCAACACAAGATCTATAAAAATGAAAGAAAAGACAATCCACAAACAAAAGGAACTCCGCACAAGAGAGTAAGAGGAACAAAGAAAATGTCATCACCACACACACACAAAAGACCACAACAATATCACAGCAATAAACTTATAACTATCGATAATCACACTAAATGTAAATGGCTTAAATGTACCTGTAAAGGGATAGAGAGTAGCAGAATGGATTTAAAAAAACGTGACCCATCAATATGCTGTCTACAAGAGACACAGCTTAGACATAAAGACATAAACAAATCTTAAAACAAAAGATGGAAAAAATATATCAAGCAAACAGTAACTCAAAAAAAGGCAGAAGTGGCAATACTAATCTCAGATAAAATAGACTTTAAGGAAAAATCAACTGTAAAAGATAAGAAGGGAAAATCAACCAAGAAGACATAACCTTAATAAATGTCTATGCACCAAACAACTGAGCTCCAAAATACATAAAACAAACTCTAACAGCACTGAAAAGAGAAGTAGACAGGTCCACAGTAATATTAGGAGACTTCAACCTACCACTCTCAGTAATGGACGGAACATCTAGAAAGAAACTCAACAAAGATACAGAAGATCTAAAGGCCAAAGTCAACCAACTTGACCTAATAGATATATATAAAACACTCCACCCAATAGCAGCAAAATATGCATTCTTTTCCAACATACATAGAACGTTCTCCAAAATAGAGCATGTTTTAGGCCACAGAGCAAACCTCAATAAAATCCAAAACATCAAAATAATATAAAGCATCTTCCCTGATCACAATGCCTTAAAAGTAGAAATTAATAACATGAACAGCAAAGGGAAAAAATTAAAAACTTGGAAACTGAATAACACCTTGCTTAAAAACCACTGGGTAACAGAAGAAATCAAAGAGAGAATCAAAAAAATTCCTAGAATCAAATGAGAATGAAAACACCAACACCTTTGGGACACAGCAAAGGCAGTGTTCAGAGGTCAATAAGTAGCCATAAACACACACATTAAAAAAGAAAAAAGGGACAAAATCAAAATGTTAGCCCTACAACTGGAACAAATAGAGAACAGCAAAGAAGGCCTACAGCCACCAGATGAAAGGAAATAATAAAGAGCAGAGTTAAATGTAATAGAGAACAGAAAAACAACAGAAAGAATCAGTAAGACAAAAAGTTGGTTCTCCGAAAAGATCAACAAAATTGAAAAACCTTGGTCAAATTTACAAAAGAAAAACAGAAGTTGAAGCAAATAACCCAAACAAGAAATGATACTGGGAACATTACAACAGACCCAGCTGAAATAAAAGGATCATAACAGAATACTATGAAAAATTATACTCCAACAAATTTGAAAACCTAGAGGAAATGGACAACTCTCTAGAAACCCACTATCTACCTAAACTAATACAAACTGAGAAAGAAAATCTGACCAGAACCCATAACAAGAGAAGAGATTGTAAAGGTAATAAAAAAAACTCCCAACAAAAAAAGCCCTGGCCCAGGTGGCTTCACTGGAGAATTCCAACAAATATTCAGAGAAGAGTTCACATCAGTACTACTCAAACTATTAAAGAGTGTAGGAAAGGAAGGGATGCTCCCGAATTCATTCTAAGAAACCAGCATTACACTGATACCGAAAGCAAAGACACCACAAAATATATATATATATATTACAGACCAATATCTGTCATGAATATAGATGTAAAAAATTTTTTTTATTGTGTTTAGGTGAAAGTTTACGGCTCAAATACATTTCTCATACAAAAATTTATTCACATATTGTTATGTGACACTAGTTGCAATCTGTATAATGTGACAGGACACTCCCCCTTTCCACCCCGGGTTACCCAAGTCCATTCAACCAGCTCCTGTCCCTTCCTGCTTTCTCATCCTGCCTCCAGACAGGAATGGCCCAGTCAGCCTTGTGTATCTGCTTGAACTAAGAAGCACATTCTTCCCAAGTATTATTTTATGTTTTATAGTCCAGTCTGATCTTTGTCTGAAGAGTGGGATTCGGTAACAGTTTTAGTCCTGGGTTAACAGAGCATCCGGGGTCCATGGCCTTGAGGGTTCCTTCAGTCTCAGTCAGACCATTAAGTCTGGTCTTTTTACTAGAATTTGAATTCTGCACCCGGATTTTCTCTTTCTCCATCAGGGACTCTGTTGTGTTCACTGTCAGGGTGGTCATTGGTGGTAGCTGGGGACCATCTAGTTCTTCTGGTCTCAGGCTAATGGAGACTCTGGTTTATGTGGCCCTTTTGTCTCTTAGGCTAATATGTTCGTTGTGTCTTTGGTGTTCTTCATCACCTTTGCTCCGGGTAGGTTGAGACCAATCGATGCATCTTAGATGGCCGCTTGCAAGCTTTTAAGACCCCAGATGCCACTCACCAAAATGGAATGCAGAACATTTTCTTAATAAACTTTGCTATGCCAATTTACCTAGAAGTCCCCCGAAACCATAGTCCCCGAACCCCAGCCCCTGCCTCTCTGTCCCTCGAAGTGTTTAGTTGTGTTCAGGAAACTTCTTAGCTTTTGGTTTAGTCCAGTTGTGCTGACTTCCTCTGTATTGTGTGTTGCCCTTCCCTCCACCTAAGACGATTATTGTCTACTATCTAGTTAGTGAGATTCCCCTGCCCCTTCCCACACTCATAACCATCAAAGAATGTTTTCTTCTGTATTTAAACCTTTTCTTGAGTTCTTAGAATAATGGTCTCAAACAATATTTGTCCTTTTGCGACTAATTTCACAGAGCATAATGCCTTCCAGATTCATCCATGTTGTGAGATGTTTTGCAAATTCCTCATTGTTCTTTATCATTGCATAGTATTCCATTGTGCATATGTACCATGATTTGTTTATCCATTTGCCTGTTGATGGGCACCTAAGTTGTTTCCATCTTTTTGCTATTGTGAATAGTGCTGCAATGAACATGGGTGTGCATATGTCTTTTCATGTGATGGCTCTGATTTCTCTAGGATATATTCCAAGGGGTGGGATTGCTGAATCATATGGTACTTCTATTTCTAGCTTTTTAAGGAAGCACCAAATCTATTTCTAAAGTGGTTGTACCATTTTACATTCCCACCAGCAGTGTATAAGTGTTCCAGTCTCTACACAACTCCTCCAACATTTACTATTTTGTTTTTTGGATTAGTGCCAGCGTTTGTGGGGTGAGATAGTATCTCATTGTAGTTTTGATTTGCATTTCTCTAATGGCTAATGATCATGAGCATTTCCTCATGTATAGGTTAGACGCCTGAATGTCTTCTTTGGTGAAGTGTCTATTCAAATAATTTGCCCATTTTTTAATTGGGTTATTTGTCTTTTTGCTGTTGAGGTTTTCCAGTATCTTGTAGATTTTAGAGATTAGACCCTCATCGGATATGTCGTAGCCAAAATTTTTTTTTCCCAGTCTGTAAGCTGTCTTTTTTCTCTTTTGATAAGCATAAGTGTTTGATTTTTAGCAGCTCTCAGTTATCTAGTTTCTCTTATGGTGTTTGTGCATTGTTACTTATGGTTCGTATTCTGTTTATGCCATGTATTAGGGTCCCTAGCGTTGTCTCTGTTTTTTCTTTCATGATCTTTATATTTTAGACTTTATATTTAGGTCTTTGATCCATTTTGAGTTAGTTTTTGTACATGGTGTGAGGTATGGATGTTGTTTCTTTTTATGCAGACGGATATCCAGTTATGCCAGCACCATTTGTCAAAGAGACTGCCTTTTCCTCATTTAATGGACTTTGGGCCTTTGTCAAATATCAGCTGCTCATAGGTAGATGAATTTATGTCGGGATTCTCAATTCTGTTCCATTGGTCAATGTATCTGTTGTTGTAGCAGTACCAAGCTGTTTTGACTACCATGGCGGTACAATAGGTTCTAAAATCAGGTAGTGTGAGACCTCCTGCTTTGTTCTTCTTCTTCTGTAATGCTTATCTGGAGCCTCTTCCCTTTCCATATGAAGTTGGTGATTTGTTTCTTCATCTCGTTGAAAAATGTCGTTGAAATTTGGATTAGGATTGCATTGTATCTGTACATCTCTTTGGGTATAATTGACATTTTCACAATATTGAGTCTTCCTATCCATGAGCAAGGTATGTTTTTCCAATTATGTAGGTCTCCATTGGTTTCTTGTGGTAATGTCTTGCAGTTTTCTTTGTATAAGTCTTTTATGTTTCTGGTTAGATTTAGTTCTAAGTATTTTATCTTCTTGGGGGCTATTGTAAATGGTACTGATTTAGTGAGTTCCTCTTGGAAGTTCTCTTTGTTGGTATAGAGAAATCCAACTGATTTTTCTATGTTTATCTTGTATCCTGATTCTTTGCTGAAATCTTCTGTAAGTTCCAGTAGTTTTCTTGTGGATTTTTTGGGGTTTTCTGTGTATAAGATCATATTATCTGCAAATAGAGATACTTTTACTTCTTCCTTACCAATTTGTATGCCCTTTATTTCTTTTTCTTGCCTTACTGCTCTGATTAGGACCTCCAGCACAATGTTGAATTAGAGTGGTGATAAACGGCATCCTTGTCTGGTTCCCATTCTCAAGGGGAATGCTTTCAGACTCTCTCCGTTTAGGATGATGTTGGCTGTTGGCTTTGTATAAATGCCCTTTATTATGTCAAAGAATTTCCCTTCCATTCCTATTTTGCTGAGAGTTTTTATCAGGAATGGGTGTTGGACTTTGACAAATATCTTTTCTGCATCAATTGATAAGATCATGTTCTTATCAGTTGTTTTATTTATGTGATGAGTTACACTGATTGTTTTTCTAATGTTGAACTATCGCTGCATACCTGGTATGAATCCTTCTTGATCATGGTGAATTTTTTTTTTGTTTTGATATGTTGTTGAATTCTATTGGCTAGAATTTTGTTGAGGATTTTCGCATCTATGTTCATGAGAAATATTCGTCTGTAACTTTCTTTTTTTGTGATGTCTTTACCTGATTTTGGTATCAGGGTTATGATGGCTTCATAGAATGAGTTTGGGAGTATTCCATATTTTCTATGCTCTGAAATACCTTTAGTAGTACTGGTGTTAATTCTTCTCTTGAAAGTTTGGTAGAATTCTCCAGTGAAGCTGTCAGAGCCAGGGCTTTTTTTTTTTTTTTTTGTGGGGAGTTTTTTAATTACCTCTTCAATCTCTTCTTTTGTTACAGGTTTATTTAGTTGTTCTACCTCTGTTTGTGTTAGTTTAGATAGGTAGTGTGTTTCTAAAAATTTATCCATTTCCGCTAGGTTTTCAAATTTGTTGGAGTATAATTTTTCATAGCATTCTGTTATGATTCTTTTAATTTCAGTTGGGTCTGTTGTGATATTGCCCATCTCATTTCTTATTTGGGTTATTTGCTTCCTCTCTTGTTTTTCTTTGTCAGTTTGGCCAATGGTTTATCGATTTTGTCGCTGTTTTCAAAGAACCAGCTTTTGGTCTTGTTAACACTTTCAATTGTTTTTCTATTCTCTAGTTCATTTATTTCTGCTGTAATCTTTATTATTTACTTTATTCTGGTGCCCAAGGGTTTCTTTTGCTGCTCTCTTTCTATTTGTTCAAGTGGTAGAGTTAATGTTTTGATTTTGGCCCTTTCTTCTTTTGAAATGTGTGCATTTATTGCTATAAATTGACCTCTGAGCACTGCTTTTGCTTCGTCCCAAAGGTTCTTGTAGGATGTGTTTTCATTCTCATTTGATTTTATGATTTTTTTTTTATTCTGTCCTGGATTTTTTCTATAACTCAGTAGTTTTGAGCAAGGTGTTGTTCAGTTTCTATGTATTCAATTTTTTTCCTTGCTTTTTTCTGTTATTGATTTCTACTTGTATGGCTTTATGTTCAGAAAAGATGCTTTGTAATATTGCGATATTTTATACTCTGTTAAGGCTTGCTTTGTGTTGTAATATGTGGTCTATTCTGAAGAATGTTCCATGTGTTTTGGAAAAGAAAGTATACTTGGCTGCTGTTGGGTGGAGTGTTCTGTATATGTCTATGAGATCAAGTTGGTTGATTGTGGCATTTAAATCATCCATGTCTTTACTGAGTTTCTTTCGAGATGTTCTGTCCTTCACTGAAAGTAACGTGTTGAAGTTTCCTACTATTATTGTGAAGTTGTATATTTCTCTTTTCAATGCTGTTAGAGTTTGTTTTACGTATTTTGGAGCCCTGTCATTGGGGGCATAAATATTTATTATAGTTATGTCTTCCTGGTGTATTGACCCTTTAATCATTATATAGTGTCCTTCCTTATCCTTTGCGGTGGATTTTGCTTCAAAGTTTATTTTGTCAGAGATTAATATTGTCACTCCTGCTCTTTTGATTGTTGTTTGCTTGATATATTTTTTCCATCCTTTGAGTTTTAGTTTGTTTGTGTCTTTGAGTCTAAGATGTATCTCTTGTAGGCAGCGTACAGATGGATCTTTTTTTTAATCCATTCTGCCATTCTCCGTCTCTGTTGGTGCATTTAGTCTACATTCAGTGTGATTATTGATAGGTATGGGTTTAATGCTGTCATTTTGATTTTTTGTGTGTGTGATGTTGACAGCTTGTTTGTTCCACTTAATTTTCTGTGCTGAGTCATTTTTCTTTATGTATTTTATTTTCATCTTTTTCATTGTTGTTGATTTTGTATTTGCTGAGTTTTTATGTTTTTCTCGTTTTTTATTTTGGTGTGTAGGTTTGTTAGTTTCCTTTGTGGTTACCTTAAACTTTATCTCTATTATTCTAAGTTTAAACCAATCTTTTATTTCTTGATTTCACCTTAACTTCCTTTCCATAGGCAAGTTCTATGACTACACTATTTAGTTGCTGTTTTTTATTTTAATGTTGTCATCTTTTTCATACTGACATCTCGGTTTCCCTATTTTCAGTGTTTTAGCTTTGATTTATTTTTGTGACTTCCCTATCTGGGATGATATCTGGTTGTTCTGTCCTGTGTTCTAGTCTTGGGTTGTTATCTGATATTATTGATTTTTGAACTGGAGAACTCCCTTTAGTATTTCTTATAATTTGGGT
>NW_004443941.1:34793585-34827926 GCF_000243295.1 Trichechus manatus latirostris
TTATGTATGCCATCCCATTGACTTCTTGCCTGCATGGTTTCTGCTGAGTAGTCTGAGCTTAGTCTTATTGACTCTCCTTTGTAGATGACTTTTTGTTTATCCCTAGCCACTCTTAAAATTCTCTCTTTATCTTTGGTTTTGGCAAGTTTGATTATAATATGTCTTGGTGACTTTCTTTTTGAATCTACCTTACATGGGGTTCGATGAGCATCTTGGATAGATATCTTCTCATCTTTCATAATATCTGGGAAGTTTTCTGCCAACAAATCTTCAACAATTCTCTCTGTATTTTCTGTTATCCCCCTTGTTCTGGTACTCCAATCACTTGTAGGTTATTCCTCTTGATAGAGTCCCATATAATTCTTAGGTTTTCTTCATTTTAAAAAATTTCTTTATCTGATTTTTCCTCAAATAAATTGGTGTCAAGTGCTTTATCATCACTCTCACCAATTCTGATTTCCATTGCCTCAATTTTGCTTCTATGACTTTCTATTGAGTTGTCTAATTCTGAAATTTTATTGTTAATCTTTTGTATTTCTCTTTGCTATCTCCCAGTGGTTTCTATTAGCCTGTTAAATTTGTCGTTCTGATCTTGCATTGCTTTCATGAATTCCTCTATTGCTTTGTCTGTGTGTTCCTTGGCTTGGTCTGCGTTTTGCATGATCTCTTTCCTGATATCTTCAAGAGCTCTGTATATTAATCTTTTGAATTCTACCTCTGGTAATTGCAAGATCTTATCTTCCTCCAGGAGGTTTCCTGGTTCTTTGTTTTGGTCACTTGCTGAAGCCAGCGTGGTCTGCCTCTTTATGTGATTTGATATTGCTGTTGTCTCTGAGTTATCAATAAGGTATTATATTTATTTATTTTATGTTTGCTTCCCGTGTCATAACTTCTTGCCCAAATAGGCTTGTGTGAGCCACTTTGATTCTTGGCGTCTTTGGAGCTCTCACGTCCTGTCACCAGGTGGTTAGAGCTGTTAGTAGGCAGGTGAGCCCAGGAGTTCATTTACTTTTCTTGTGTGAATTCAGCTCAGGTGTCTAGGTCATCAGTCACTGAGTGTGTGGTACAGGCTCTCACCTACAGTCCTAGATAGGCAGGACTACACAGAGTGATTGGAGCCATCACAGGTTTCTGGCTGCAGTGGGCGGTTATGTGCTGAGCAAGGTAGGGAGCTGATGGCTGCCCCTGAGTGCCTGGGTGGAAGGCATATCCCTGTTCCCTGGAGTGCATAGATGGGTGGGTTTTGCAGCCATGCTTTGAGTAACCAATGCTGTTGACTGTAAGGACTGGGAAGTACCATTTATTCTCAGACCCCTGTCATGGGTGGCTAGGTGGAGTGAGTGCAGCCACCAGTCCTCAGGCCCCTAACGTAAGTAGATGAGAACCCTGCTTAATGGGTGAGGAGATGTCAAATGTCACATACCTGCCACTGCTCATTAGCTGTTGCTGTTGAAAATAGGCTTCAGGTATATACCTTGTTGTACTATGCTAATGAGAGCCTATGCTGTTGAAATGGACCCACACAGGTCCAGGCAGAGGTGAAGGGCATTCGCAGTCCATGGACACCTTATGCCTGTGTGTAGTCAAATGGATAGTGCCTTCCCTGAGGTCCCAGCTTAAGGGAGCTGGCAGATTCGTTTTTCCAATTTGTTCATTTGTTTATTTTTTCTCCCTCCAAAGCTAGGAGTTGGCTCAGGAACATGCGACGGGTGCCACTTCCAGCTCAGGGGGCACAGCAATCACTAAAGCCAGACTGGGACCAGAGCAGAGTGGGGAGCAGCTGGGGAAGGGGAAGAGAGGCACTTCCCAGAGGGGAAGTGTTATTTTGATCCCATGCGGTAGGTTAGATGCTTGCACTTAGCTTTCACAGATCCAGCGCCACATCCACCTGGCTCCGGAGGCTTGTGCAAATTCTCCCAACGTGGAAAACGTGTCCTGAGTGCTACTGCTTGCTTCAGCCCTTATGCGCCAGCTGTTCCAGCCTGCAGGGTGTCAGCCAGGTCAGATCTAGCAAATCCTCACTGCTTCTGACTTATGTCTCCCTCCCTCTGCCACTCAGTCCAACGCCTCAACTGTCTTTGATTTTCAGGGCTCCTAGATTGCCATATATAACTGATTTTCTTGTTTTTTTGTGTCTTTGTAGAAAGAGAGACCACAGGAAGCATCTGACTATTCTACCATCTTGTCCTCGCCCCTAAAAAACCCGTTGCCTTCGAGTCGATTCCGACTCATAGTGACCCTATAGGACAGAGTAGAACTGCCCCATAGGGTTCCCAAGGAGCGCCTGCTGGATTCGAACTGCTGAACTTTTGGTTAGCCGCCAAACTCTTAACCATTAGGCCACCAGGGTTTCTGCCTCGCCCCTAGATGTAAAAATTCTTAACAAAATTGTAACCAATAGAATTCAGCATCATATAAAAATAATAATAATACACCACGACCAAATGGGATTCATACTAGGTATGCAAGGACGGTTCAACATCAGAAAATCAATCAACATAATCCACCACATAAATAGAACAAAAGAATCACATGGTCATCTCAATTGACACAGAAAAGGCATTTGATAAAGTCCAACACCGATTCCTGATAAAACTCTCGATAAAATAGGAATAGAATGGAAATTACTGAAAACACTGTCCTTAAGAATGGGAACAAGACAAGGATGCCTTTTATCACCACTCCTATTTAACATTGTGCTGGAAGTCCTACCTAGAGCAATAAGGCAAGAAAAAGAAATAAAGGGCACCCAAATAGGCAAGGAAGAAGTAAAACTATCAGTAAAAATGGCATGGGGGTGGTGTCTGACTTCCTCTCACTTTAAGAGACAGAAGGAGAATCAAGATCAACAGCATAAGGCTGATTCCTATGAGGTAGAGGACAGATATACCTCCTTTCTCCACCATCTTTACTAATTCTGACACCAACCATCCGTCCCATGGCACTGTCTGCGTTTCTGCTGGGTTCGATTATTCATTGCAATGGCCACACAGAACCCATAGACCATACTCATGATTATGGGGTTTATTAGGGAAGTAACAGTTAAAATTCAGGCTAAGGAACACTCGGGATACAGCTCTTCCATCAGGACAGCCTCTTCCCTACCGTGATTGCAGGCACACCTCTACCTGGCCCTCAGCCTCTGCCCAAAGTCACTCAGCTTTCTCTGTGGGCCAGGAAGCCCACCACACTGTCTGCTGTTATTGGATCTCTGCTGCCAGGTCTCTCCTGCTGGGTCTCTCTTGCCACCATTTCTCACCATCTTCTGGGTTACAGCTCACTCTCTCTCTTGGTCTCCTTCTTCCAGGAGCTTCTCAGCACAGAGATCTGGGGTCCAAAAAGGATGTCCTGGCTTCTGGCTATTCTTCCTTGGTGGTGGTAGGATTCTCTTTCCTGCCTCTATGATGGCTCATTTCAAATGCAGCAGGATGGCAAAACTGACCAACCCTTTTGGTGGGCCACAATTACCCAATCACACAACCCTACCCAATCTCTTGGGTGGGAGTTACAAGACCATGGCTAGAAAGGCCACACAAAAGCAATCCATCACACCACAGGCCACCACATGGCTTTTCTAGCCATAGTTCTTTTAAACTTGGAGGATAACTTCCCCATCCCAATCATTTTACCAGTCCAAAACTATCATTAGTAATTAGTCCTGCAGTAGGGCAGAGTCCTCAGGGTGAGGTTACTCAGGTACCAGCCATTCAGGTCTGCTGCAGGTTTCCATCTGATCTGTTCAGCTTCCCCAAAAGTTATCTCAACTTCACCCTTCCTGGTATCTAATAAAATTTAACTGAGAGAAGATTATTCCCTTGCTGTGAGCCTCACAAGGTATCAGCGTAGCAAAATCTTTAAAGGACTTTAGGTTTGGCCACAGTACTCCAGTCCATCAGTACCTCCCTCTTAGTCTACTCTGTCACACTTACGACTTCTACAATTAGTTTTTATAATCACAATTTACCCTGTTAACAATCAACACTCACAAATGAATCATATAATCCTATCAACATCTCCCCCACCCTCTCTTCCTCAGGAAAAGAGGAATCTATTCAGTGGTGATCCTCCCTTGTCTCCTTCATTTCATATAAGCACACCTATGAAAGCTTATAAGCCAGTCACTCCATGCCCTTATGTGCTCCCCTTTTAGATAGCCAATGTTTAAATTGCCCGTCCCTATTAAACCAGTACTCTGAGGAGACAAGCATGTTACTTGGTCTTAAAGAATCTTCTGTTCTGGTTGGAACTTCGA
This sequence comes from Trichechus manatus latirostris, assembly GCF_000243295.1. Taxonomy (NCBI): domain Eukaryota; kingdom Metazoa; phylum Chordata; class Mammalia; order Sirenia; family Trichechidae; genus Trichechus; species Trichechus manatus. The sequence continues at coordinate 34,797,838 of NW_004443941.1, forward strand.
GCATCTACATCCATAAGTAAAGTCCAGCCCAGAGCAAGCCACCAAATTGCAGCAATCTACACCAGGTTACGGTGTCAAACATCTTCCTCTTCATTCGATCGGCTCATTCCTAGCCATCAAAGCTAGGTCATAATGGGTAGCACCCTTAGGCTTGAGAGTTCACACACACCTCCCAGCACTTCAGACAGCCCCTTCACACTCTCTCATCCCTAGCTCTCTTGGGCTACGTCGATGGGTTCCACTCATAAACTTAAGAGTCTACGCACAACTCCCTTTACTTCTGACCAGCCAGCCCTTCCTCTCTTTCTCATCCCTAGCCCCTGTGGCCTAGGTCAATGGTGCCAGTGGAACATGTCTAAACTCAGCCCGTCTCTTCATTGCTGCACTTCCCCCACTTCCACTCATGAGTGGACCCAGGTGGTCACCACAAGCGAGCAGACCAAGCTGTTTACATGCCGGCTTCCTTTAACTTTTAGTCCTGGAAGGGGGTTCCATCAGATGAGCGCTGAATTCAAAACACAGAACAGTCATTTTCTTTTTCCTTCTGCAGGTCTTGCCCTCAGGTGCAAACCTTCTGTTCTCTCAACAGTTCTGGGTGGTTCTTCATGTCTTTTCAAATGTAAAATCTGGGTGGGGCTCAGGTTTTTTACCTAAGCCCACTCTATACACAGCGCTACTGCATTCAAACAGGCTGTGTTTCCCTCAGGCAAATCACAGTTTCCCTTTTAGCGTATCCAATCAAGTATTGGCTGAAGGTGGAGTACATGTTCTCTGTAATCTATAATACCTAATATTCATTTCTACCATACATTAGATTTGTACCATACCATACATTTGTCTGCTTGACAACACTAGGTAGGAGAAATATTCAACATCCATAGTACATTCAATTAAACACATAATCCTAAATACATAACCCTTTTAAAAACATTCTAGTTTCGTCTTCTCTTCTCCACACCTTAACTGTCTTCCCACTTATATGCATATGGCCTTGGGCCTCTGGCAGGGTGGACCCAGTAGACCCTGGCCCCTATCAATCATTCTGCTTATCTGGCCAGGCTTTTGCCCCATGCCACACAAGGTGGGGCTTTTCTCCCCTCATCTGCAGCATAACTTTCCCTTCAGCCATCACAAACAGGAACAACCAAAATAACCATCTAAGAATCAAAAGTTTCACTTCCCAAGCCCCTTTGTTCTTTCTTTTACGAAGTCCCAGGCTCTTGTGACCCTGGAGACATTGCAACAAATCCTGCTTCTGATGCCAGCTGTAAAAATGGCATAGGGACAGTGTCTGAACTCCTCTCACTTCACAAGGAGGGAAGGAGAATCAAGATCAATAGCCCAAGGCTGATTCCTATGAGATGGAGGTCAGATATGCCTCCTCTCTCCACAATCTTTACTGATTCTGACATCAGCCATCCCTCCCACGGCACTCTCTGCTTTTCTGCTGGATTCAGTTATTCATTGCAATGGCCACACAGAATTCACAAACCATACTCGCAATTATGGGGTTTGTTAGGGAAGTAACAGTTACAATTCAGGCTAAGGAACACTCAGGATATAGTTCTTCCATCAGGACAGACTCTTCACCTCTGTGCTCACAGGCACACTTCTCCCTGGCCCTCAGCCTCTGCCCAAAGGCACTCAGCTTTCTCTCTCTGTGGGCTGGGAAGTCCACCTCACCATCTCCTGCTGCCAGGTCTCTACTGCCAGGTCTCTCCTGGTTCTCACTGTCTTCAGGGTTACAGCTCACTCTGCTTTACAACACTAGGTAAGAGAAACATTCAATATCCATAGTACACTCAATTAAACACTTAATCTTAAACACATAACCCTTTTAAAACATTCCAGTTTCATCTTCTCTTCTCCACATCTTAAGTATCTCCCCACTCATATCTTCCCATTCTCTCAGTCTCCTGCTTCCAGGAGCTTCTCAGCGCAGGGATCCCAGGTCCAAAAAGGACGTTCTTCTGTTACTGCAATAACGCCGATTGGAGCCGCCTGCCACAATAACCAATTCTGAGACAGGGGTGAGGTGAGCAGCAAGAGGTTTATTATATATCGATATATAGAAGACAGAAGGGAATAGATTCCTCCCCCCCAAAAAAAAAAAAGAAAAGAAAAACCGTCTCCCCCACTGGGGATCGGCTGAAGGTTTGTATAGGGACGGGATTATGGATCCTAGAAGTTTGTATTAGTTCCCCCTTGAGGTGGCCATTTCTCAGATGAGTTAATCTTTTGTTAGTATTCTTGGGGGTTATCTGGCGACATCCTGATTTTCTTGTTACAAGATGGGTGCTTTTTTCGGTTTTTCATCCTTAGATCATTATCACTTGTTTTCCACCCTTCAAGGAGGAACATCGGTTAATCTTAAACTTTTGTGGACACTGGAACCGGAGGGAAAGACAAAATCATGAGACGGTTAGCAATGGGGAGTAAATAATAGTGAGCTGGGCCTATGCAGCCTCTTCCAATCCCCCCTTTTACTGGAAGTTTCTCAATCTTGGGAAACAGGGCATCGCTTCTTTTCTGGCTACTTCCTGCTGGTTAGAAGTATCGCTGGGGTGAGAAACCTCCCGGTATCAACTAGGGGCCATATGTGGGGGGTGAATTAGAGTGGAAATTGGCTGCATATTGGTGAATTAGATGACATTTGTCCTCAGAGTTTGAAAAAGGAGTGTCCCAACTTACCAGGGTAAAAATATTTCTAGCCTTAGGAGTATTTGTAGTTCCTTTTGTTAATAGTCTCATAAAACAGGGAACACAAAAACAAACTAGAATAATCGCTACTCTTAAGGCTCCTCTTTTGGGCTTTTCTATGGCCCACTTAACTGGACCTACTGGATTTAGGGTTGAGACTACACAGGGGAGGGTCAGAGTGTCCCCAGCTTGCAGGGTCAGTGTCCCCTTTGCCTATAGGATCACCAGCACCTTTTCTGTCCAGGTCTCCTGGAAAAATAGAAAGATAGAGGGAAACAAGGTCAAAATTATTGTACTGTAAGCTTCTTGAACTTGCACTTGAGGCTCCGAATTGGAGTACAAGAGTATGGTGGTTCTCTGTCTTCTGCTTCTTTCTCTTCTTCTGGCGGGGCTGCTTTTACTCTTGAGTAATGCACGCATGTGGCAACTCCTGTTAATTTTAGAGACGAGTGGGTGGTCAGGAGAACTTCAAAAGTTCCCTCCCACTGAGGGGCCAGTTGATCTTCTGGAGGCTGATTCTTCCAGGTTTTCAACAGGACCTGATCTCCAGTCTCTGCGTTGGAACCTGTGGAGGGGAGTGTCAGAAGGAAAAGACAAACAAGAAAAAGCATACTGATTAACAGTGTTTATGACAGCTCTCAGAGAACGGACCCAGTCTCTTTTCTCTACCTCGGTCATCACCAAGGTGGCAGAAAGTCAACTTTTTCAAGAATGGTCTCCCATATATTAATTTGTAAGGGCTCAACTTGAACCCTCTTTGAGGGGCTACCCGGATTCTGAGCAGGGCAATGGCGAGAGCTTATATCTAAATGGAGCTTGTCTCCTGGCAAAGTTTTGTCAAGGACTTTTTCAGAGTATGGTTCATCTTTTTGGTCTTTCTAGTCAATTGTGTTCTCCAGGCTGAGTGTAATTTCCAATTTATATCTAAAACCTTATTGACTTCTTGGGTGACTGTTGCCATAAAAAATTCTCTTGTTGTCACTCTGTACTGGGATTGGAAGATCAAAATGGGTATGATTTCTTTGAGTAATGCCTTGGTCACTTCTTAGGCTCATTCGGTTCGACAAAGGAAAGCCTCCACCCACCCTGAGTAGGTGTCCACAAAAAAACAGCAGATATTTAAAATTTCCAGGTGTCCGAGGCATTATACCACTGTCACCTGAAGGGGATCATTGATTGCCTTCAGGGGTTCTAGGATTTCTGGTACTTGTTTTATTTCTTTGTTGGCAGATGTCAGAAGTCCCGTTTCTTTCTACAAGGCATCGTGTGAGTGAAGGATGAGATGGGCATATTTATTAATAGTATACACAGTTGTGTGTTTTCCTATTCCTAGTCACAGGGCCCACTCAAGGACTATGAGTTCAGCCTTTTGAGCTGAAGTGCCGGCAGGAAGTGGAGCTGCCTCCAAAACCTCAGTTCATGTTACCACCGCATATCCTGCCTTGTGGCATCTTTCATATAGAAAGCTATTGCCATCTGTATACATTTCTAGCTCTGGGTCAGTCAAGGGAACATCTGAGAGATCTGGTCTGCTAGAATAAACTTCTTCAATTATCTCTAGGAAGTCACGTATGGGGGCATCTTCAGAAACAGGCAGCAATGTGGCAAGATTGAGGGAGGAGACAGCCTTCAGAACCATGTCTGAGTTGTCTAACAAGATTGCCTGATATTTTCCCATCCGTCCTGCCATGAGCCAAAAACCCCCTTTGTTCCAAAAGAGGCAAAACTATATGTGGTGTGTTTACTGTTACCATTGGTCCAAGGGTGAATTTCTCAGCTTTCTGTAACAGATCACATGTTGTAGCCACGTCTCGAAGACAAAGGGGACATCCCCGGGCCACTTTGTCCAGCTGTTTTGAAAAGTAGGCCACCAGTCACCTGGCTGCCCAGGGTCTGAGTTAACACCCCCACAGCAATTCTCTGTCTTAATATCAGTCCATTCAATGGCAAATAGAGGCTGAGACTCAGGGTGTAGAGGAATACAAAAGAAGGCATCTTTCAAGCCCAGTACTGAAAACCAAGCACATTGACTGGATATAGTAACCAAGACGGTATATGTGTTGGCACAGTCGGATGAATGTCCTCTACTATTTGGTTGATTTTCCTTAGGTCTTGAACAGACCGAAATTCTCTTGTCCCTGGTTTCAACACCAGTTAGATATGGGTGTTGTACAGAAACTGGCAAAATTTTAAAAGTCCAGTTTTTATGTATCAATGCACCAATGGTGCGATCCCTTCTAAAGCTTCCTTGCGGAGGGGATATTGCCTCTGATTTATAATAGCTGCTCCGGGTTTTAAAGTAATTTCAACCAGTGAAGCTGACTTGGCTAACCCAGGCCTTTCTTATGTCCAGACCTCTGGATTCATCTTTTGTTGAATATGGAAAGGAATGCCACTAAGTGTTACTATTTTTTCTTGCAACAATGTCGCCTGCAAGGCAAATGCGTTTTCAGGCAGGATCTGTAGAAAATGAAAAGAAACAACTCTGCCATCTTATTTGGGTTACTCCAATAAGAAGGATTGTGATTCTTCCAATTATACGAGTCGGAGTAGAGGAAGGAGTATGTAACATTGTTCCTCTTTCGGCTGGAATGTTTCTCAGAGGAAATTGCCCTGCCAGAGCCCCGGCAGTACCCTTACCGAAAACAGTACCCTGACGGGTGTGTGTAGGTGGGGAGACCATACCCGATGAAGTCGGACTCTTACTTCCCAATTCCCTTCCTTCTTCAGTTCCTCTCAAGCTGGCTGGACTAAAATCAGGCTCGGTCCTTTCTGTGGGGGATTCTGCCATTCTCCCTATATGGCGGTGGGAGTCGAAGCAGTGATCAGGGCTATTCCTTCTAAAAGGGGACTCTCTGGTGAGGATTCAGGAAGTACTTTTACCTTCAGCTTTCCCTGGAAAAGAACCTGGTTAGAGGGATTTAAAGTTTGATAGAGTGACATGAAAGCTTGAATATAGGGAACTTTGTCCCATTTTTTCCTACAAAACAAGTCAAGCTGAAAAATCCTGCCGTAAGCCAAAGACCCATTTTGGAGACACCGGGATTGTGTTGTATTTGTAAATTGCTTTGGGTAGAATTGTCATTTTCACAATGTTGAGTCTACCTATCCAAGAGCATGATATGTTTTTCCATTTATGTGGATCCCTTTGGGTTTCATGCAGTAGTGTTTTGTAGTTTTCTTTGTGTAGGTCTTCTACATCCCCGGTCAGATTTGGAATATTAGACCTTTTGACAAAACCTAAGCATTAAGCAAAGTTTTCCTAAAGGAAAAAGCGGACAACACAAATGAAAGCTCATTTTCCCAAAGTGGTCACTGAAATTCTAAGTTACTTCTAGTATACTCAGTTTATAGTGTTTTTAAAATGAACCCCAAACCAGTGAATCAGTAGCAGGGGGTGGAAATCCAGTCTCATTTATCAAAGATGCTAGGCAATAAGGTTCAAGCTTTTGGTTTCCTTCTTTCTGAAGCTTTGTCTTAACAACCAAATCAGGGCACCCAAGTAGATGGTATAATACTAGTTACACATAGACAATGGACAAGACACAGAACCACAGTAAATAAATGGACAGGACAGACACAAAACCACAGTAAATGAATAAATCCCACAAGCTGACAGAGGTGATCTCGACCCCTTCAACCTCTCAGACAGCTCTGTCTGCCAACAGAAGTGATCTTAGAGAATCTCAACCTCCCAGGCACACTCACGAGAAATCCCACAAGCTAACGGAGGTGATCTTGACCCCTTCAACCTCTCAGATGGCCCTGCCTGCCAACAGAGGTGATCTTAGAGAATCTCAACCTCCAAGACACACTTACAAGCACTCACACGCCCAGAACCACGACTCTAGAGTCACCAGGAGTCCCTTCTTGTGACTCTACTCATGGGGACGGTCATCTGGGGCAGCTCTCACCCCAGAAACCAAGGGCTCAGGTCCCGCTCCGGGAACCTCGGGCCTGCCCTATCCACCCCGGCGCTGAGTGCAACAGGGAGAGGAGTTGCGGACTCACCTTGGGATCCTTCCTGTGCAGGTCTTACTTTTCTTTCACCCACCTCTTTTGGCGCAGCTGGGGAACAGCTGTGCCGTGCCAGACCCAGGTCTGGCCGATAGTCTCCCCAGAGGCAAATGGAACCTCTCATGGCCGCTTGTTGAGAGAGCTGTTGATCAGCCCCAGGCCCTGCCCTCGGGCAGCTGGTCTCAAGCAGCTGAAGCTCCCTGTATGGGCCACCAAATTTGTTACCACAATAACATGGATCGGAGCCTCCTGCTGCAATAGCCAATTCTGAGACAGGGGTGAGGTGAGCAGCAAGAGGTTTATCATATATCAATATATAGGAGACAGAGGGGAATAGATTCCTTCAAAAAAACCCATCTCCTCCACTGGGGATTGGCTGAAGGCTTTTATAGGGACAGAATTATGGGTCCTAGAAGTTTGTGTTAGTTCCCCATTGAAGTGGTCATGTCTTAGATGAGTTAATCTTTTACTGGTATTCTTGGGGGTTATCTGGCAACATCCGGGTTTTCTTGTCACAAGACGAGTGCTTTGTTCGGTTTTTCATCCTTAGATCATTATCACTTGTTTTCCACCCTTCAAGGAGGAACACTGGTTAATCTTAAACCTTTTGTAGACACGGGAACTGGAGGGAAAGACAAGATCATGAGACAATGTGGTGGTTAGCAATGGGGAGTAAATAATAGTGAGCTGGGCCTATGCAGCCTCTTCTGGCTTCTGGCTGTTCTTGCTTGGTGGCAGTAGGATTCTCTTTCCTGCCTCTTGGATGGCTCACTTCAAATGCAGCAGGATGGCAAAACTGATCAATCCTTTTGTTGGGCCCCAATTACCCTATCACACAGTACTGCCCAATCACTTGGGTGGGAATTACAAGACCATAGCTAGAAAGGCCACACAAAAGCAATCCGTTACACCACACTACCCCTATTTGTAGATGATATGGTACTATACATAGAGATCACCAAAGATTCCACAAGAAATTTCTGGAACTGATAGAGAGATTCAGCAGAGTAGCAGGATACAAAATCAATATACAAAAATCAGTTGGATTCCTATACACCAACAAAGAGAACTTCAAAAAGGAAATCATAAAAAAAAAAACCATTTATAATAGTCCCTACAAAGATAAAATAGGAATAAATCTAACCAGGGACGTAAAAGACCTATACAAAGAAAATTACAAAACACTATTGCAAGAAAACAAAAGGGATCCACATAAATGGAAAAACATATCACGATCATGGTTAGGCTGGGTTCTCTAGAGAAGCAAAACCAGTAAAGCATATAAATATATATATAGAGAGATTTATATCAAGGAAATGGCTCACACAGTTGTAGAGGCTGGAACGTTCCAAGTTCATGGGTAGGGCTGGAGGCCTCTCCTGATTCACATAGCCAAAGAGTCTGGAGAACCCAGGATAGGCAGGTCAGACAAGAGGGCTTTTGCTCACAGGCTGCGAAGACCAACAAGTCCCAAGATAGGGAGGTAAGGTGGCAGGTAATCTGCTAGCTCAAGTCCCAACCAGAGTTCAGATGAACAGGAGCCAGCTGCAGGATCCAGAGTGAGCAATCCTGAGCCAAATACCAACAGTATTCTTTATTGAGATGGCAAAACCAATCACTAACTTTTTATGGAAAGGAAAGAGGCCTCAAATAAGCAAAGCATTATTTTTTATTATTGTTGTTGTTGTTGTTAGCTACTGTTGAGTCAGTTCTGACTCATAGCTAACCCCTGTACAACAGAACGAAACACTGCCCAGTCCTGCCCATTTTTGCAGCCACTTTGTCAATCCATCTATTCAGGGGACTTCCTCGTTTTCACTGACTCTCTACCTTACCAAGAATGATGTCCTTCTTCTAGGAATGGTCACTCCTGATAACAAGACCAAAGTACGTGAGACAAAGTCTCGCCAGCCTCTCTTCCACGGAGCACTCTGACCGTACTTCTTCCAAGACAGATTTGTTCCTTCTTCTGGCAGTCCATGGTATATTCAATATTCTTTGCTCACACCATAATTCAAAAGCATCAATTCTTCTTCTGTCTTCCTTATTCATTGATCAGCTTTTGCATGAATATGAGGTAATTGAAAATAACATGGCTTGGTTCAGGCAAACCTTAGTCCTCAAAATGACATCTTTGTTTTTCAACACTTTAAAGAGGTCTTTTGCAGTACATTTGCCCAGTGCAATAGGTCGTTTGATTTCTTGACTGCTGCTTCCATGGGCGTTGATGGTGGATCCAAGCAAAATGAAACCCTTGACAACTTCAGTCTTTTCCCCATTTATCATCATGTTGCTTATTGGTCCAGTTGTGAGGATTTTTGTTTCTTTATGTTGAGATGTAATCCATACTGAAGGCTGGAGTCTTTGATCTTCAACAGTAAGTGTTTCAATTTCTCTTTGCTTTCAGGAAACAAGTTTGTGTCATTTGCATATGGAAAGTTGTTAGTGAGTCTTCCTGCAATCCTAATGCCCCTCTGTTTTTCATATAGTCCATCTTCTCAGATTATTTGCTGAGCATACAGATTGAATAGGTATGGTGAAAGGATATAACCCTGACACACGACTGCCTCTTGATCTGTGTACTGGTTCCTCATGAGCACAATTAAGTGTTCTGGAATTCTCATTCTTTGCAATGTTATCCATAATTTGTTATGATCCACACAGTCGAATGCCTTTGCAAAGTCAATAAAACGCAGGTAAACATCTTTCTGGTATTTTCTGCTTTCAGTCAAGATTCATCTGAAATCAGCAATAATATCCATTGTTCCACGTCCTCTTCTGAATCTGGTTGAATTCCTGGCAGTTCCTTGTCAATGTACTTCTGCAGCCATTTTTGAATGATCTTCAGCAAAATTTTACTTGTGTGACATTAATGAAATTGTTCCATAATTTCCGCATTCTGTTGGATCACCTTTCTTTGGAATGGGCACAAATGTGGATTCTCTTCCAGTGAATTGGCCTGGTAGCTGTATTCCAAATTTTTTGGCATAGATGTGTGAGTGCTTCCAGCACTGCATCCATTTGTTGACACGTCTCAATTGGTATTCCGTCAATTCCTGGAGCGTTTTTTCTCACCAATGCTTTCAGTGCAGTTTGGACTTTTTCCTCCAGTACCATAGCTTCTTGATCTTATGCTTCCATCCGACATGGTTGAACCTCGGCCAATTCTTTTTGGTACAGTGACTCTTGTGTATTCCTTACATCTTTTGATGATTCCTGCATCATTCAGTATTTTGCCATAGAATCCTTTGATGTTGCACTTCGAGGCTTGAATTTTTTCTTCAGTTCTCTCAGCTTAGAAATGTCTAGCTTGTTCTTCCCTTTTGGTTTTCTAACTCCAGGTGTTTGTATATTTCATTATAACACTTGTCTTCTCGAACCACTCTTTAAAATCTTCTGTTCAGCTCTTTTACTTCATCATTCCTGCCATTCGCTTTAGCCACTCTACTTTCAAGATCATGCTTCAGAGGTTCTTCTGACTTTCATTTTGGTCTCTTCTTTCTTTCCTGTATTTTTTTTCTTTTTAACCACAAAGTTAGATTAATATGTTTATTTAACAGAACCTGTGACTTACACATATCCAGTATTAATGTGAGGACTCATACAGATGGTATATAGTCAATAAGCCCACAGAGCGCTCTTACCCTAGTGGGCCCCTGGAGTCATATCATGATTTGTAATCCAGGTTTGAAGTTTTTTTCGGCTACAGAACTCTGCTAAATATACTCACATTTGTATCCTCTGTTGTTGTTAGGTGCTGTTGAGTCGGTTCCAACTCATAGCGACCCATGTACAATGGAACGAAACACTGCCTGGTCCTGTGCCAGCCTCACAATTGTTGTTATGCTTGAGCCCATTGTTGCAACCACTGTGTCAGTCCATTTCATTGATGGTCTTTCTCTTTTTTGCTGGCCCTCTACTTTACCAAGAATAATATCATTCTCCAGGGATTGACCCCTCCTGATAACATGTCCAAAGTATGTGAGATGAAGTCTTGCCATCGTTGCTTCTAATGAGCCTTCTGGCTGTACTTCTTCCAAAACAGATTTGTTCCTTCTTCTGGTAGTCCATGGTATATTCAGTATTCTTCATAATTCAAGGGATCAATCTTTCTTTGATCTTCCTTATTCATTGTTCAGCTTTTTCATACATATGAGGCAATTGAAAACACCATGGCTTGGGTTAGGCACACCTTAGTCCTTAAAGTGACATCTTTGCTTTTTTTTTTTTTTAAAATTGTACTTCAGGTGAAGTCTTTCCTGTATTTTTAATGACCTTTTGCTTTCTTTATGTATTATGTCTTTGATGTCATCCCACAACTTATCTGGTCTTCAGTCATGAGTGTTAAATGCATCAAATCTTTTCTTCAGATGGTCACCAAATTCAGGTGAGATATACTCAAGGTTGTACTTCGGCTCACGTGGACTTGTTTTAATTTTTTTCAGCTTCAACTTGAACTTGCATATGAGCAATTGATGGTCTGTTCCACAGTCGGCCCCTGGCCTTGTTGTGACTGATGATATTGAGCTTTTTCATCATCTCTTTCTACAGATGTAGTCGATTTGACTCCTGTATTTTCCATCCAGTGAGGAGCACAAGTATAGTCACTGTTAATGTTGTTGAAAAAAGATATTTGCAGTGAATAAGTCATTGGTCTTGCCAAATTCTATCATGCGATCACCGGTGTCATTTCTATCATTCAGGCCACATTCTCCAACTACAGATCCTTTTTCTTTGTTTCTAACGTTCTCATTTCAGTCACCAGTAGTTATCAATGCATCTTGATTGCATGTTTGATCAATTTCAGACTGCAGAAGTTGGTAAAAATCTTCAATTTCCTCAATTTTTGCCTTAGTGGTTGTTGCATAAATCTGAATAATAGTCGTGTTAACTAGTCTTCCTTGTAGGCCTATGGATATTATCCTATTACTGACAGCTTCGTACTTCACCATAAGTCTTGAAAGGTCCTATAAAAAATGTTTTTTTAAATTGTACTTTGGGTGATAGTTTACTATACAAACTAGTTTCTCATTAAACAAATAATACACATATTGTTTTGTGACATGGGTTGCCAACTCCATGATATGTCAACATTCTCCTGTTTTCAAGTTTGTATTGCTCATTTCCATTCGACCAGCTTTCCTGTCCCATCCTGCCTTCTTGTTCTTGCCGCTTGACTGGTGTACACACTTAGTCTCATATACCCGATTGAACTAAGTGTGCTATTTGTTTTATGGAACTGTCTAATCTTTGGCTGAAGGGTGAACCTCAGGAGTGACTTCAGTATGAAGTTAAAAGGGTGTCCAGGGGCCATACTCTCTGAGTTTCTCCAGTCTGTCTCAGACCTATAAGTCTAGACTTTTTTTGTGAGTTAGAATTTTGTTGTACATTTTTCTTCTGGACCCTCTATTGTGATCCCTGTCAGAGCAGTAAGTGGTGGTAGCCGGGCACCATCTAGTTGAGCTGGACTCAGTCTGGTGGAGGCTGTGGTACTTGTGGTCCTTTAGTCCCTTGGACTAATCTTCCCTTGTGTCTTTGGTTTTCTTCATTCTCCCTTGCTCCAGATGGGGTGGAACCAGAAGATGTATCATAGATGGTCACTCACAAGCTTTTAAGACCCCAGACACTACTCACCAAAGTAGGATGTAGAAAATTTTCTTTATAAACTATGCTATGCCAACTGAGCTAGATGTCCCCTGAGACCATGGTCCCCAGCCTTAGCCCTATAACTTGGTCCCTCAGGGAGTCTGAATGTGTCTATGAAGTTTCCATGACTTTTCCTTGGTCTAGTTGTGCTAACTTCCCCGATATTGTGTACTGTTTTACCCTTCACCAAAGTTACCACTTACCTACTGTCTAGTTAGTGTTTTTCCCTTCCCACTCCTCCACCGCATCATAACCATCAAATATTGTTTCTTTCTGTGTGTAAACCTTTTCATGACATTTTATAATAGTGGTTTCATACAGTACTTGTCCTTTTATGATTGACTTATTTTACTCAGAAATAATGCCCTCTGGATTCATCCATGCTGTAAGATGTTTCAAAGATTCATCATTGTTCTTTATCATTGGGTAGTATTTCATTGTGTATATGCACCATAGTTTGTTTATCCATTCATCTCTTGATGGACACTTAGGTTATTTCCATCCTTTTGCTATTGTGAATAATGCTGCAATGAACATTGTGTGCATATGTCCATTTGAGTGATGGCTTTTATTTGTCTAGTATATATTCCTAGGAGTGGCTTTGCTGGATTGTGTGGTATTTTTATTTCCAGCTTTTCAGGAAGCGCCATATCATTTTCCAAATTGTTTTACCATTTTACATTCCCACCAGCAATGTGTAAGAGTTCCCATCTCCTGCAGCCTCTCCAACATTTGCTACTTTGTTTTTTTGATTCATGCCAGTAATGTCAGGGTGAGATGATATCTCATTGTAGTTTTGATCTGCATTTCTCTAACAGCTGTGATCGCGAGTATTTCCTCATACATCTGTTAGCTGCCTGAATGTTTTCTTTGGTGGAGTGTCTGTTCATGTCCTTTGCCCATTTTTTAATTGGATTATTTGTCTTTGTGCTGTAGAGGTTGGATTTTCTACAGATTTTAGAGATTAGAACTTCGTCCGGTTTGTCATAGCTAAAATTTTTTTCCTGTCTGTAGGTTCTCTTTTTACTCTTTTGCTGAAGTCTTTTGATGAGCATAAGTGTTTAATTTTTAGAAGATTGCAATTATCTAGCTTATCTTCTGGTGTTAGTGTATTGTTTGTTATGTTTTGTATCCTATTTGTGCCATATATTAGGGACCCTAGTGTTGACCTATTTTTTCTTCCCATGATCTTTATAGTTTTTGGTTTTATATTTAGGTTTTTGATTCATTTTGAATTAGTTTTTGTGCATGGTGTGAGGTATGGGTCCTGTGTCATTTTTTTACAGATGGACATCCAGTTTTGCCAGCATCATTTGTTAAAAAGACTGTCTTTTTCCCATTTAATGGACTTTGGGTCTTTGTCAAAGATCAGGTGACCATAGGTAGATAGATTTATATCTGGGTTCTTGATTCTGTTCCCTTGGTCAGTGTGTCTGTCATGGTACCTGTACCAGGGTCTTCTGACTACCGTAGCTGTATAGTAGGTTCTGGGGTCAGGTAGTGTGAGGCCTCCTACTTTGTTCTTCTTCTTCGATAATTCTTTATTTATCTAGGGCCTCTTTCCTTTCCATATAAAGTTAATGATTAGTTTTTCAATCTTGTTAAAGAATGCTTTTGGTATTTGGATCACGATTGTGCTATATTTGTAGATTGCTTTGGGTAGAATTGACATTTTCACAATGTTGAGTCTACCTACCCATGAGCATGGTATGTTTTTCCATTTATGTAGATCTCTTTTGGTTTCTTGCAGTAATGTTTTGTAGTTTTCTTTTTATAGGTCTTTTATGTCCCTAATTAGATCTATTCCAAAGTATATTATTTTTTTGGAGGATATTATAAATATTATTGCTTCCCTGATTTTTTTTTTTCTTTGTAGTTCTCTTTATTGATGTATGGGAACTCAACAGATTTTTGTATGTTTGTCTTGTATTTTGCAATTCTACTGAATCTTTCTATTAGTTCCACTAGTTTCTTGTGAAATCTTTCAGGTTCTCTACATATAGTATCATACCATCTACAAATAGGAATAGTTTACTTCTTGCTTACCAATTCAGATGCCCTTTATTTCTTTTTCTTGCCTTATTGCTCTAGCTAGGACTTCCAGCACAATGTTAAATAGGAGTGGTGATAAAGGGTATCCTTATCTTGTTCCTGTTCTCAGGGGAATGTTTTCAGTTTCTTTCCATTGAGAATGATGTTGGTTGTTGGTTTTGTATAGATGCCTTTTATTATGTTGAGGAATTTCAATTCTATTCCTATTTTATTGAGAGTTTTTATCAGGAATGGGTGTTGGACTTTATTGAATATATTTTCTGGGTTGACTGAGATGATCATGTGATTCTTTTCTTTTATTCTTTTTATGTGGTGAATTCCACTGATTGATTTTCTAATGTTGAACTATCCTTACATAGCTGGTATGAATTTCACTTGGTCATGGTGTTTTTTTTTTTTTTATATGATGCTGAATTCTATTAGCTAGAATTTTGTTGAGAATTTTTGCATCTATATTAATGAGAGTTATTGGTCTGTAATTGTGTGTGTGTGTGTGTGTGTGTGTGTGTGTGGTGTGTTTGCCTGGTTTTGTTATCAGGGTTATGCTAGCTTCATAGAATGAATTCAGAAGTATCCCTTCCTTTTCTATGTTATGAAATAGTTTGAGTAGTACTCTTGTGAGCTCTGCTTTGAATGTTTGGTAGAATTCTCCAGTGAAGCCATCTGGGCCAGGGCTTTCTCTTGTTTAGAATTATTTTTTTATCTTTTCCTTCTCTTCTCTTCTTATGGGTCTTTTCAGATTTTCTACCTCAGTTTGTGTTAGCTTAGTAGTGTGTTTCTAGAAAGTTGTCCATTTCCTCTACATTTCCAAATTTGTTGGAGTACAGTTTTTCATATGGTCCTTTTTTATTTCAGTTGGGTCTGTTGTTATGGCCCCCATTTCATTTCTTATTTGAGTTATTTGCTTCCTCTCCTGTTTTTCTTTTGTCAATTTGGCCAGTGGTTTGTAGATTTTGTTGATCTTTTCAAAGAACCAATGTTTTTTTGGTTGATTCTTTCTATTGTTTTTATGTTCTCTATTTCATTTCTGCTCTGATCTTTATTATTTCCTTTCTTCTGGTGGTTGTGGACTTCTTTTGCTGTTCTCCTTCTGTTTGTTCAAGTTGTGTAGCTAATGTTTTGATTTTATCCCTTTCTTTGTTTTTGATGTGTGTCATCTATTGCTATAAATTGACCTCTGAGCACTGCCTTTGCTGTGTCCCAAAGATTTTCATATGATGTATTTTCCTTCTCATTTTATTCTAGAAATGTTTTGATTCCATCTTTGATTTCTTCTATTGCCCTGTGGTTTTTAAGCAAGGTGTTATTCTGTTTCTATGGGTTTTTTTCCCCTTACTCTTCCTGTTATTAATTTCTACTTTTATGGTGTTGTGATCAGAGATAATGCTTTGTATTATCTCAATGTTTTGCATTTTGTTGAGGCTTGCTTTTATGGCCTACAATATGGCTTATTCTGGAGAATGTTCCATGTGCATTAGAAAGGAATGTATGCTTTGCTGCTGTTGGGTGGAGTGTTCTGTATATGTCTATGAGGTCAAGTTGGTGGATTGTGGTCTTTAGAGCTTCTGTATCATTGTTGAGTTTCTTTCTAGAAATTCTGTCCTTTACTGAGAGTGGTATGTTGAAGTCTCCTACTATTATTGTTCAACTGTCAATTTCTCCTTTCAGTGCTGTTAGAGTTTTGTTTTATGTACTTTGGAGCACTGTCATTGGGTGGGTAGATATTTATTACGGTTATGTCATCATGGTGAATTATCCTTTTGATCATTAATGCCCTTCCTTTTCTATTATGGTGGGTTTTTTTCAAGTCTATTTTATCTGAGATTACTATTGCTACTCCCGCTCCTTTTTGGTAGCTGTTTTCTTGATATATATTTTCCCATTCTTTGATTTTTAATATGTTTATGTTTTTGTTTATAAGGTGTGTCTCTTGTAGACAGAATATTGATGGGTCATGTTGTTTATCCATTCTGTCACTCTCTTTCTCTTTATGAGTGCATTTAAGCCATTTAAGTTCAGTGTGATTATCGATAGGTGTAAGTTTATTGTTATTTTGTAGTGCTGACGTTTTCTTTGTTCCTCTTACTCTCCTATGCTGAGTTCCCTTTGTTTGTGAATTTTTTCGTTTCTTTTGTTTTTTGTAGATTTTCTGTTCACTGAGACTTTATGCATTTCTTCTTTATTTTGATAGTAGGTTTGTTAACTTTATTTGTGGTTACCTTGAAATTTACACTTATCTTCCTACGTTTGAACCCATGTTTTATTACTTGATATAGCCTTGACTTCCTCTCCATTTGAAAGTTCTATATCTACACTGTTTATTCCCTCTTTTATTGTTCTTAAGTTGTTGTCATTTACAGATTGGTGTCTCAGGTTCCCTGTTTTAAGTCTTTTAGTTTTGTTTTATTATTGAGAGTTCATTACTTATGTTGGTATCTAGCTGCTGCTGTCCTGTGTCCTAAACAGGTTGTTGTCTGATGTTGGTTCTCTAACTAAAGGACTCCGTCTAATAACTCTTGTAGTTAGGTTTGGTTTTTACATATTTCCTTAATTTCTGTTTATCTGGAAATGTCCTAATTTTACCATCATATTTGAGCAAGTACTTTGCAGGATATATCATTCTTGGTTGGCAATTTTTTCCTTTCAAGGTTTTATATGTGTCATTCCATTGCCTTCTTGCCTGCATGGGTTCTGCTGAGTGATCAGAGCTTAGTCTTATTGTTTCCTCTTTGTTTATGACTTTTCATTTTCCTTGAGCTGCTCTCGGGATTCTTTTCTTTGTCTTTGGTTTTAGTGAGTGTGATTATGATATGTCTTGGTAATTTTGGGGGGGGGGGGCGTCTATCCTGCATTTTCCAACTACCGATCCTTCTTCTTTGTTGCCAACTTTTGCATTCCAATCACCGGTAATTATCAATGCATCCTGATTGCGTGTTTGATCAATTTCAGACTGCAGAAGCTGGTAAAAATATTCAATTCTTCATCTTTGGCCTTAGTGGTTGGTGCATAAATTTGAATAATAGTTGTATTAACTGGTCTTCCTTGTAGGGGTATGGATATTATCCTATCACGGACAGCATTGTACTTCAGGATGGATCTTGAAATGTTCTTTTTGACAATGAATGCAACGCCATTCCTCTTCAAGTTGTCATTCCTGGCATAGTAGATCACATATTTGTCCACTTCAAAATGACCAATACCAGTCCATTTCAGTTCACTAATGCCTAGGATATCAATCTGTATGCATTCTGTTTCACTTCTGATGATTTCCAATTTTCCTAGATTCATACTTCGTACATTCCACATTCCAACTATTATTGAATCAATTATTATTTATTATTAATTTATTGCATGATAGAATTTTGCAAGACCAAAGACTTCTTCATTGCAAATACCTTTTTTCACCAACATAAATGGCGACTATACTCGTGGACCTTGCCAGATGGAATACACAGGAATCAAATCGACTACATCTGTGGAAAGAGACGATGGAAAAGCTCAATATCATCAGTCAGAACAAGGCCAGGGACCGACCACGGAACAGACCATCAGTTGCTCATATGCAAGTTCAGGTTGAAATTGAAGAAAATTAGAACAAGTCCAAGAGAGCCAAAGTACAACCTTGAGTATATCCCACCTGAATTTAGAGACTATCTCAAGAATAGATTTGATGCATTGAACACTAATGACTGAAGACCAGACAAGTTGTGGAATGACATCAAGGACATCATACATGAAGAAAGCAAGAAGTCATTAAAAAGATAGGAAAGAAAGAAAAGACCAAAATGGATGCCAGAAGAGACTCTGAAACTTGCTCTTGAACATTGAGTAGGTAAGCAAAAGGAAGAAATGATGTAGTAAAAGAACTGAACAGAAGATTACAAAGGACAGCTCAAGAAGACAAAATAAAGTTTTATAGTGACATCTGCAAAGAGCTGAAGATAGAAAACCAAAAGGGAAGAACACGTTCAGCATTTCTCAAGCTGAAAGAATTGAAGAAAAATTTCAAGCCTCGAGTTGCAATACCGAAGGATTCTATGGGGAACTATTAAACAACACAGGAAGCATCAAAAGAAGATGAAAGGAATACACAGTCATTATACCAAAAAGAATTGGTCAATATCCAACCATTTCAGGAGGTAGTATATGATCAGGAACCAATGGTACTGAAGGAAGAAGTCCAAAGTGCACTGAAGGCATTGGTGGAAAACAAGGCTTCAGGAATTGGCGGAATATCAGTTGAGACGTTTCAACAACGGGTGCAGCACTGGAAGTGCTCACGCGACTATGCCAAGAAATTTGGAACACAGCTACCTGGTCAACCAGCTGGAAGAGATCCATATTTATGCCTATTCCAAAGAAAGGTGATCCAACCAAATGTGAAAATTATTGAACAATATCATTAATATCACACACAAGTAAAATTGTGCTGAAGATCATTCAAAAGTGGCTGCAGCAGTATATCAGCAGGGAACTGTCAGAAATTCAGGCTGGATTCAGCAGAGGACGTGGAACCAGGGATATCATTGCTGATGTCAGATGGATCTTGGCTGAAAGCAGAGAATACCAGAAAGATGTTTACCTGCATTTTATTGACTATGCAAAGGCATTCCACTGTGTGGATCATAACAAATTATGGATAACAATGCAAAGAATGAGAATTCCAGAACACTTAATTGTGCTCATGAGGAACCTGTACACAGATGAAGAAGCAGTCATTCGAACAGAACAAGGGGATACTGCATAGTTTAAAGTCAGGAAAGGTGTGCATCAGGGTTGTATCCTTTCACCATACCTATTCAGTCTGTATGCTGAGCAAATAATCCGAGAAGCTGTAATCTATGAAGAAAAGAAGGACATCAAGACTGGAGGAAGATGTAATAACAACTTGCATTTTGGAGATGACACAACCTTGTTTGCTGAAAGTCAAGAGGACTTGAAGCAGTTACTGATGAAGATTGAAGACTACAGCCTTCAGTACGGATTACACTACAACATAAAGAAAACAAAAATCCTCCCAACTGGACCAATAAGCAACATCATGACAAACCAAGAAAATATTGAAGTTGTCAAGGATTTCATTTTGCTTGGATCCACAATCAATACCCATGGAAGCAGCAGTCAAGAAATCAAAGGATGCATTGCATTGGGCAAATCTGCAGCAAAAGTCCTCTAAAGTGTTAAAAAGCAAAGATATCACCTTGGAGAGTAAGGTGCACCTGACCCAAGCCATGGTATTTTCAATTGCCTAATATGCATGTGAAAGATGGACAATGAACAAGGAAGACTGAAGAATAATTGATGCCTTTGAATTGTGGTTTTGGTAAAGAATATTGAATATACTACAGACTGCCAGAAGAATGAACAAATCTGTCTTGGAGGAAGTACAACCAGAATGCTCCTGAGAAGCAAGGATGGCAAGACTACATCTTACATACTTTGGACATGTTATCAGGATGGACCAGTCCCCGGAGAAGGACACCATGCTTGGCAATGTAGAGGGTCAGCAAAAAAGACAAAGACCCTCAGTGAGATGAATTTCCATAGTGGCTGCAACAATAGGCTCAAGCATGACGATTGTGAGGATGGCACAGGACCGGGCAGTGTTTCGTTCTGTAGTAGATAGGGTTGCTAATGAGTTGGAACTAACTCGACAGCACCTAACAACAAAAACAGCTAACCTGAAGGGGGTCTTTGAGCTTCTTGGATTGTCCACTTTTCATCTTTCATGATATTAGGGAAACTTTCTGTCAGCAAATCTTCATGATCTTCTCTGTGTTTTCCGTTTTCTTTCCCTGTTCTGGAACTCTGATCACACACAAATATTTGGTTTTAATTGTATCCCAAATAGTTTTTAGGTTTTCTTCATTCTTTTCTCTGATTTTCCCTCCAAGTGGTATCTAAGGATTTGTCTTTGATTTTGATGATCCTGTCTTCTCTTGTTTCAAATTTGCTCCTAGAACTTTCTATCGTGTTGTTCATTTCTGAAATTTTGTTGTTTATCTTTTGGATTTCTATTTACTGTTTTTGTATGATTTCTGATTATTTATTTTGACATTTTGTTTTTGAATTATTTTCCTGAATTCTCCCATTACTTTGTCTGTGTTGTCCATGATTTTGTATATTTTTCCTTAGTTTTGTCTGTGTTTTCCTTGATCTCTTTCCTAATCTCTTGGAAAGCCCTAAATTTTAGACATTTGAATTCCCTATCAAGTAGTTTCAGTACATTTTCTTCTAATGGAAAGTCATCTGGTGTTTTATTTTGGTCACTCACCGGGGCCATCTTTTCCTTTTTTTAATATGTTTTGATATTGTCTGCTGTCTTTGGGACGTTCAGGAATTATTTGCTTTGTTTATTGATCATAGGTTTGTTTGTTTTGTCCTGCTTTTTTGTTTTATTTTGTTATATCTGGGTGGGCCGTCTGGGCATGTTTTGTTCCTTCCTTGTCTGTGGGCCAGATAGTTTCCACTACCTTGTCCAAATAGGCAAGGCCAGTCACTTAGCTATGGTGCAGCAGAGCAAATGCTGTGTGTGGGGGGGGGGGCAGAGATGGGTCATTTGTGACACAAACTGGGGCCTGTGGGGAGGGTCTGGGGGTGGCAGGGCAGTGTCTGGTCATCCTGAAGTCCACGCTGGTCACTCTCATGGGTGCAGCACTTGGCAGGGTGGGGCCAGGGGCAGCACAGTGTGGGGACTGGAGATCTGCACAGAGGTGTGGTTCTTTGCGGGTTGGGGCTAGAGGGCAATGTAGGCTGGTGTCAGGGGGTCTGGGTGTCCACAATGGTGCTGCTGTGGGGCATGACACTCAGCAGGGAGGGGCGAATGGGCAGTGCAGAGTGGAGTCCAGGGGTCCAGAGATCCACACTGGTGCTGCTGAGGGGTGCAGCTATTGGCAGGTCAGGGCCTGGGGGGGGGGGGCTTGGTCCAGGGGTCTGCGCTGCTTCTATTGCGAGGCATGGCACTCAGTGGAGTGGGGCCAGGGGTCAGCACAAGGTGGGGTCCAGGAGTCTGGGGACCCATGCCAGTCCTGCTCACACAGCCATGATGTTTGGCAGGGTGGGTCAGGGGATACAGCACAGGGCAGGGACCACGGGTCTCAGAGTCCATGCTGTTGTCACTCAGGGGCACAGCACTTTGTGGGGCAAGAACATTTTCTTAATAAACTTTGTTATGCCAGTTGACCTGGATGTCCCCCAAAGCTATGGTCCCCAGACCCCCTCCCCTGCAACTCTGTCCCTCAAAGTTCGGTTGTGTTAAGGAAACTTCTTAGCTTTTGGTCTAGTTCAGTTGAGCTGATTTCCCCTGTATTGTGTGTTGTCCTTCCCTTCACCTAAGATAATTCTTCTCTACTATCTAGTTAATGAATTCCCTTCTCCCTCCCTCCCCACCCTCATAACCATCAAAGAATGTTTTCTTCTGTGTTTAGACTTTTCTTGAGTTCTTGTAATAGTGGTCTCAAACAATATTTGTCCTTTTGTGACTAATTTCACTCAGCATAATGCCTTCCAGATTCATCCGTGTTATGAGGTGTTTCACAGATTCATCATTCTTCTTTAGCGTTGCATAGTATTCCATTGTCTGTATGTACCATAATTTGTTTATCCATTCATCTGTTGATGGGCACTAGGTTGTTTCCATCTTTTTGCTATTGTGAACAGTGCTACAATGAATATGGGTGTGCATATATCTATTCGTGTGTTGGCTCTTATTTCTATAAGATATATTGCAAGTAGTGGGATTGCTGGATCGTATGTACTTCCATTTCTAGCTTTTAAAGGAAGTGCCAAATAAATTTCCAAAGTGATTGTATCATTTTATACTCCCACCAGCAGTGCATAAGTGTTCCAGTCTCTCCATAACCTCTCCAACATTTATTATTTTCTGTTTTCTGGATTAGTGCCAGCCTTCGTGGAGTGAGATGGTATCTCATTGTAGTTTTTATTTGCATTTCTCTAATGGCTAACGATCAACAGCATTTCCTCATGTGTCTGTTAGCTGCTGAATGTCTTCTTTGGTGAAGTGACTGTTCATATACTTTGCCCATTTTTTAATTGGGTTATTGTTTTTTGTTGCTGAGGTGTTGCAGTATCTTGTAGATTTTAGAGATTAGACCCTGCTCAGATTTGTCATAGTCAAAATTTTTTTTCCCAGTCTTAGATTGTCTTTTTACTCTTTTGGAGAAGTCTTCTGATGAGCGTAAGTGTTTGATTTTAGGAGCTCCCAGTTATCTAGCTTCTCTTCTGGTATTTGTGCATTGTTAGTTATGGTTTGTATTCTATTTATGCCATGTATTAGGGCTCTTACTGTTGTCCCTATTTTTTCTTCCATGATCTTTATTGTTTTAGACTTTATATTTAGGTCTTTGATCTATTTTGAGTTAGTTTTTGTGCGTGGTGTAAGGTATGGGTCTTGTTTCATTTTTATGCAGATGGATATCCAGTTATGCCAGCACCATTTGTTAAGGAGACTTATTTTTCCACAATTAATGGACTTTGGGCCTTTGTCAAATATCAGCTGCTCATAGGTGGATGAATTTACTTCTGGATTCTCAATTCTGTTCCATTGGTCTATGTATCTGTTTTTGTACAAGTATCTGGCTCTTTTGACTACCATGGCAGTATAATAGACTCTAAAATCAGGTAGTATGAGGCCTCCCACTTTGTTCATCTTCTTCATTAATGCTTTACTTATCTGGGGCCTCTTCCTTTTCCATATGAAGTTGGTGATTTATTTTTCCATCTCATTAAAAAATGTCATTGGAATTTGGATTGGGATTGCATTGTATCTGTACATCTCTTTGGGTAGAGGTGACATTTTCACAATATCGAGTCTCCCTATCCCTCAGAATGGTATGTTTTTCCAATTATATAGGTCTCTGTTGGTTTCTTGATAGGTATGAGTTTAGTGCTGTCATTTTGATTTTTTTTTTTTATGGTGTTGACAGTTTCTTTGTTCCATTTAATTTTCTGTGCTGATGTATTTTCTTTTCATCTTTTTCATTATTGTTGATTTTGTCTGTTTGCTGAGTCTTTATGTTTTTCTTCTTTTTTATTTTGATAGGTAGATTTGTTAATTTCCTTTGTGGTTACCTTAAAATTTACCTCTATTTTTCTAAGTTTAAACAATCTTTTATTTCTTTGTATCACCTTAACTTCCTGTCCATATTAAAGTTCTGTGACTACACTATTTAGTCCCTCTTTTTTGTTTTAATGTTGTCATCATTTACCTATTGATGTCTCTGTTTCCCTATTTTAAATCTTTTAGGTTTGACTTATTTTTGTGATTTCCCTATCTGGGTTGATATCTGGTTATTCTGTCCTGTGCCCTAATCTTGGGTTGTTATCTGATATTGTTGGTTCTCTAGCTGAAGGACTCCCTTTAATATTTATTGTAATTTGGGTTTGGTTTTTACAAATTCCCGTAACTTCTGTTTATCTGGAAATGCCCTAATTTCACCTTCATATTTGAGAGAGAGTTTTTCTGATATATAATCCTTGGCTGGCAATTTTTTTCCTTCAAGGCTTTATATATATCATCCCATTGCCTTCTTGCTTGCCTGGTTTCTGCTGAGTAGTCAGAGTTTAGTCTTATTGATTCTCCTTTGTAGGTAACTTTTTGTTTATCCCTAGCTGCTCTTAAAATTCTCTCTTTGTCTTTGGTTTTCGAAAATTTGATTATAATATGTCTTGGTGACTTTCTTTTGGAATCTACCCCGTGTGGGGTTCGATGAGCTTCTTGGATAGATATCTTTTTTGTCTTTCATGATATCAGGAAAGTTTTCTGCCAGCAAATCTTCAACAATTTTCTCTGTATTTTCTGTTATCCGCTCCCCCCCCACCCCCGCCATTTCTTTTACTCCAATCACTCGTAGGTTATTCCTCTTGATAGTGTGCCACATAATTCTTAGAGTTTATTTTTAAAAATTCTTTAATCTGATTTTTCCTCAGATAAGTTGGTGTCAAGTACTTTATCTTCAGTCTTACTAATTCTGACTTCCATTGCCTCAGTTCTGTTCCTATGACCTTCTATTGAGTTGTCTAATTCTGAAATTTTATTGTTAATCTTTTGGATTTCTATTTTCTGTCTCCCTATGGTTTCTATCAGGCTGTTAAATTTGTTTTTCTGATCTTGTATTGCTTTCCTGAATTCCTCTATTGCTTTGTCTGTGTGTTCCTTTGCTTGGTCTGACTTTTGAATGATCTTTTTCCCGATCTCTTGAAGAGCTCTGTATATTAATCTTTTGAATTCTACCTCTGGTAATTTCAAGACCTTCTCTTCCTCTAGATGGTTTCCTGGTTCTTTGTTTTGGTCGCTTGCTGGAGCCATTTTGGTCTGCTTCTTTATGTGATTTGATATTAGCTGTTGTCTCCTAACCACCAATAAATTATTGGGTTTTTAAATTGTATATTTGCTTAGTGTGTCCCAGCTCTTTGTTTTGTTTTGATATGCCCAAGTAGGCTGAATGTGTGAGCTACTTTTGTTATTGGCATCTTTGAAGCTCTCATATCTTGTAACCAGGTGTTTAGAGCTGCTACTATGTGTGTGAGCCCAGGAATCCATATACTTTTCTTGTGTGGATTTAGCTCAGATGTGAGTGTGTGGTGCAGACTCTCACCTACCATCCTAGATGGGCAGGGCTGCAAAGGTGTGTTCGGAGCAGGCACAGGTATCTGGCTGCAGTAGGTGGCTATGTGCAAAGCAAGGCAGGGGGCTGACAGCTGCCCCCGGGTGCCTGTGTGGAGGGCATGTCCCTACCCCCTAGAGGGCATAGTGGGCGAGGTAGTGCAGCTTTACTTGGGCAGCTTGTGCTGCTGGCTGGAGGGACTGGGATGCACCACTTATTCTCAGACCCCTGTCATGGGTGGGCAAATGGAGTGATTGGTACCTCCAGCCCTCAGGCTTCTGATGTGGATGGACGAGGGTCCTGCTTAATAGGCAGGGTGGTGTCAGATGTCACAAATCTGTACCTCCCTTGACTACCTCAGTTGAAAATGGGCTTCAGTTGTATGCTCTGTTGTTTTATGCTAATGAGGGCATGTGGTGTTGAATCAGCACACACAGGTCTAGGCAGGGGTGAAGGGCACTGCAAGTATGTGGGCCCCTTATGCCAGTGGCTGGGTGAAAGAGCAGGTCCTCTTGACCTGCCCTAAATTCCTGGCTTAGGGGATGTGGTGTTTTTTATAGCTGCAAGACTGGTGTGGGCAGGGATAGCTCCGAGTTCTGGCTCAGGGGGCGTGGCAGTTGTTGAATACTGCCGAACTGGTGTCACAAGGAGCAGGATAGGAGTTGGTTGAGGGGAAGGAATCCCTTCTCCACTGTGAAACTCCCAGAGGGGGAGGGGTTATTTTGCCCCCACACACAGTAGGTTAGATGATTGCACTTAATTTTCACGGGTCCAGCGCCACTTCCACCTGGCTCCAGAGGCTTGTGCAGACTGGCTGCTGCCCAGCCTCTCCTGATGTGGTGAGACACGTCTGGAATGCTACTGCTCACGTCAGCCTGCATGCGGTGTCCAACCCAACCAACAGGATGCTGGCAACCTCGCGAGTGGCTTCTTCACTGCTTTGGAATTGTCTCTCCTTCCCCCTGTCGCTCAGTTCAACTTTTCAGCTTTGTCTTTTATGATTAGGGCCCCTCGATTGTCATATATAATCAATTCACTTGTTTTTTCAGGTCTTTGTTTTAAGAGGGACGACAGGAAGTGTCTGACTATTCCCTCATCTTGGCTCTGCCTCTATTTCATTTCTTCTTTTTGCCTTAGCTACTGTACATTCAAGAGCAAGTTTCAGAGTCTCTTCTGACATCCATTTTGGTCTTTTCTTTCTTTTCTGTCTTTTTAATGACCTCTTGCTTTCTTCATGTATGATGTCCTTGATGTCATTCCAAAACTTGTCTGGTCTTTAGTTATTAGTTTTTAATGAGTCAAATCTATTCTTGAGATGATCTCCAAGGTCATACTTTGGCTTTTGTGGACTTGTTCTAATTTTCTTCAACTTCAACTTGCATATGAGCAATTGATGGTTGGTTCCACAGTCGGCCCCTGGCCTTGTTCTGACTGATGATACTGAACTTTTCCATTGTCTCTTTCCACAGATGTAGTCAATTTGATTTCTGTGTATTCCATTTGGTGAGGTCCACAGATAGAGTCACCATTTATATTGGTGAAGAAAGTATTTGCAGTGAAGAAGTCATTGGTCTTGCAAAATTCTATCATGTGATCTCCAGTGTTGTTTGTATTACCAGGGCATATTTTCCGACTACTATTCCTTCTACTTCAGAGTCCTGGTGGTATACTGGTTAAGAGCTATGGCTGCTATCCAAAAGGTCAGCAGTTCAAATCCACCAGCCACTCCTAGGAAACCCTATGGGGCCAGTTCTACTCAATCCTATAGGGTCACTATGAGTCGGAATCAACAGCAACGGGTTTATTTTTGGGTTTTGTACCCTCTTGTTTCTAACTTACGCATTCCAATCACCAGTAATTATCAATGCATCTCAACTGCATGTTTGATCAATTTCAGACTGCAGAACTTGGTAAAAATCTTCAATTTCCTCATATTTAGCATTAGTGTTTGTTGTGTGTCTTAGTCATCAGGTGCTGCTATAACAGACATACCACAAGCGGATGGCTTTAACAAAGAGAAATTTATTCTCTTACAGTCTAGTAAGCTACAAGTCCAAATTCAGGGCATCAGCTCCAGGGAGATGGCCTTCTCTCTCTGTTTGCTCCAGAGGAAGTTCCTTGTCATCAGTCTTGCTTTGGTCTGGAAGCATCTCAGGGCAGGAACCTCAGGTCCAAAGGACGTGCTCTGCTACCAGTACTGCTTTCTTGGTGGTATGAAGTCCCCACGTGTCTCTGCTCACCTCTCTCTTTTATATCTCAAAAGAGATTGGCTTAAGACACTATCTAATCTTGTAGACCTCATCAGTATAACTGCCGCTAATCCATCTAATTACATCATAGTGATAAGAGTTTACAACACCTAAGGAAATCACATCAGATTACAAAATGGTACACAATCATACAATACTGGGAATCATGACCCAGCCAAGTTACAGATATTTTGGGGGGACACAATTCAATCCATGAAAGTGTGTAAATTTGAATAATAGTCATATTAACTGATCTTCATTGCAGGCATATGGATATTTTCCTATCACTGACAGCTTTGTACTTCAGGATAGATCTTGAAATGTTCTTTTTGAAGATGAATGCAATGCTATCCTTCTTTAATTTCTCATTCCCAGCAGAGTAGACCATATGATTCCCCGATTCAAAATGGCCAATACCAGTCCATTTCAGCTCACTAATGCCTAGGATATCAATCTTTATGCATTCCATTTCATTTTTGATGACTTCAATTTTCCTAGATTTATACTTTGTATATTCCACTTCTGATTATTAATGGATGTTTGCAGCTGTTTCTTCTCATCTTGAGTCATGACACATCAGCAAATGAAGGTCCTGAACGCTTGACTCCATCCATGTCATTACGGTTGACTCTACTTTGAAGAGGCAGCTCTTCCCCAGTCCTCTTTTGAGGGCCTCCCAAACTGAGGGGTTCATCTTCCAGCACTATATAAGACAATGTTCCACGCTATTCATAAAAAAATTAGCCAGTGAGATCAGTTTTTAAACATGCTCAAATCTCTCCCATTTTAAATAAAATGCTTCCTGAATCCTATCTTTCTCTTATGTCTACTATTCTATTTCTCCTACCCTTCACTCATTTTTTTATTATTATAATTTTATTTTTATTTTTTTCTTATTGTGCTTTAGATTAAGGTTTACAGAGCAAATGAGTTTCTCACTAAACTATTAATTCATATTGTTTTGTGACATTAGATGCCGACCCCACGAAGTGTCAACACTCTCCCCTTCTAGACCTTGGGTTCCCCATTGCCAGCTTTCCTGCCCCCTCCTGCCTTCTCATCCTTGCCCCGGGGTTGGTGTGTCCATTTAATCTTGTTTTGTTTTATGGGCCTGTCTAATCTTTGGCTGAAGGGTGAACCTCAGGAGTGACTTCAGTACTGAGTTAAAAATGTGCCCGGGGGCCATACTTTTGGTGTTTCTGCAGTCTCTGTCAGACCTGTAAGTCTAGTCTTTTTCTGTGAGTTAGAATTTTGTTCTTACATTTTTCTCCAGCTATGCCCGCATACACTTCACTCTTGAAAAATTTATGTACCTTCAGTACATCTCCATTTCCGGATCATCCACTACTTCCTAGTCATTCTATCTGATTCTCTACATACCTGCATGTGGCTTAATCCAATGGACACTTTTCAAAAGTGTTTAATTTACTATGTCTCTCTGTAGGAGATGACACTGAGAACACCCTCCTTTTCCAAACATTCTCTTGACTTCCATGCCACCTTGGCTACTTCTCAGTCTCCTTTGCATGTGACAATTCCTATTCCCAGACATTAAACGCTCCCACTGTTCCTTACAGTTTAGTCCTAAGTTTTCTGCTCTTCTTTCTCAGAGACTGCATTCAATTTTACAGCTTTAACCCTTTTGTGCTCACAGGTACCTTTAGGGACCAAGTAGTTTTTCTGCCTCTGAAAGTTTATTAGGAACCTGCTGCACCACTGACAGTACATGCTGCTACAAGTCAGGGGTCTTTATGACTGTTTGAAACTAAAAAAAATGAGCATGTGCCACAAATTACTGTTTTTACAGGGCATTGTACGAGGTGTTTGAATTTTTGGTAGGAAAAATAGAAATTTTGAAAATTGTTACTTGTTACACATATGTACCAATAGATCCTGGTGGGGACTCTCAGGTGTAATTAGTGGTACTTCATATTTACCACTGAACACTTAAAGTAGGCTTGTGGGAGGGGCAACAACAACAAAAATTCCATACTACCTACCAAAAATTCAGATACACTCAATGATTTAGCATGCTACTATTAATGAAAACACACAGCATCAACAAAAAATTGAAAACAGAGAACAACTGGTTCACAAAAGGGTTTTTTGGTTTTGTTTTTTTCCTGGCTTATGACTCCAAAAATTTTGTTTCTAGCCCATCAGTAATCTGGGACAAGATAGAAATTACTAGCTCAGATATCAGTTCTACACTTTCTAACAAAAACCTTTTAAAAATGACATCATTCAAATTAAATGTGTAAGGCTTAACTCCATTATCTAGCATGTCCTCAAAAAGTGAGCCATCACAGACCCTACTCATGTTCTAGAAGCTCTTGGGCTCGATCATTCTGCCACAAGGATTCTGCTGTCATTTCCCCCCACCCCCAAGAGCTCTTTCTTATTCACAATTATTCTTTTTTTGAAAAATGCCATTTTATTTTTGTTGGGTGGATACAGTAAGATTTTTAGGATCGCTGAACAGTTAGGATTTTGAAGTGCCCCCCACCCCCATTCTCTGCTGTCTCATTTCCTGGGAGTTTATTTTTGTTTGTTTTTTTGCTTTGTCTTCCTTGGAGACTGTTCTCAAATGTCTGGTAATCTTGGACTGTTCCCTTCACATTTTTCAGTGAGGCACAAATTGATAGAAAGCTCTATGTGCGTGAGAGAAGAACCCTTGGTTAGCATTAATGTGGGGAGATCAATAAGTGAAATGGCTCTTTGTAGGATCTTTTTTTTCTTTTTTCCATAGTGATTTTTTTTGGGGGGGGGGTTCTTTTTAAATTTATTTTGTTTTCTTTTC